>NC_091988.1:113945495-114195495 GCF_044704955.1 Pristiophorus japonicus
ACTGTGCCCAGTTCGTCAGTCTCTGGTTTCTAGGTCAGACTGTGGTCAGTTGGGCAGTTACTGGCTCCTAGGTCAGTTTGTGGTCAGTTGTTCAGTTGCTGTTGTCTCGGTCAGACTGTGGTCAGTTGCTCAGTTTCTGGTTTCTCGGTCAGACTGTGGTCAGTTGCTCAGTTTCTGGTTTCTAGGTCAGACTGTGGTGAGTTGGTGAGTTGCTGGTTTCTAGGTCAGACTGTGGTCAGTTGGTCAGTTTCGGGTTCCTCGGTCAGACTGTGGTCAGTTGGGCAGTTACTGGTTCCTACGTCAGTTTGTGGTCAGTTGGTCAGTTTCCGGTTTCTACGTCAGACTGTGGTCAGTTGGTCAGTTTCTGGTTTCTAGGTCAGTCTGTGGTCAGTTGCTCAATTTCTGGTTGTCTCGGTCAGTCTGTGGTCAGTTGGTCAGTTTCTAGTTGCTCGGTCAGACTGTGGTCAGTTGGTCAGTTACTGGTTTCTAGGTGAGACTGTGGTCAGTTGGTGAGTTTCTGGTTTCTAGGTCAGACTGTGGTCAGTGGGTCAGTTTCTGATTACTTGTTCAGACTGTGGTCAGTTGGTCAGTTTCTTTTGTCTCGGTCAGACTGTGATCAATTGGTCAATTTCTGTTGTATCGGCCAGTCTGTGGTCAGTTGGTCAGTTTCTAGATGTCTCGGTCAGTCTATGGTCAGTTGGTCAGTTTCTGGATCTCTTGGTCAGACTGTGGTCAGTTGGTCAATTTCGGGTTCCTCGGTCAGACTGTGGTCAGTTGGTCAGTTTCTGGTTGTCTCGGTCAGTCTGTTGTCAGTTGTCCAGTTTCTGGTTCTCTTGGTCAGACTGTGGTCAGTTGATCAATTTCGGGTTCCTCGGTCAGACTGTGGTCAGTTGGGCAGTTACTGGTTCCTAGGTCAGTTTGTGGTCAGTTGCTCAATTTCTGTTGTCTCGGTCAGACTGTGGTCAGTTGCTCAGTTTCTGCTTTCTAGGTCAGACTGTGGTCAATTGCTCAGTTTCTGGTTGTCTCGGTCAGTCTGTGGTCAGTTGGTCATTTTCTGGTTTCTAGGTCAGATTGTGGTCAGTTGCTCAGGTTCAGGTTGTCCTATCAGACTGTGGTCAGTTGGTCAGTTTCAGGTTTCTAGGTCAGACTGTGGTCAGTTGGTCAGTTTTGTGTTTCTAGGTCAGACTGTGCCCAGTTCGTCAGTCTCTGGTTTCTAGGACAGACTGTGGTCAGTTGGGCAGTTACTGGCTCCTAGGTCAGTTTGTGGTCAGTTGTTCAGTTGCTGTTGTCTCGGTCAGACTTTGGTCAGTTGCTCAGTTTCTGGTTTCTCGGTCAGACTGTGGTCAGTTGCTCAGTTTCTGGTTTCTAGGTCAGACTGTGGTGAGTTGGTGAGTTGCTGGTTTCTAGGTCAGACTGTGATCAGTTGGTCAGTTTCTGGTTGCCTCGGTCAGTCTGTGGTCAGTTGGCCAGTTTCTGGTTCTCTCGGTCAGACTGTGGTCAGTTGGTCAATTTCGGGTTCCTCGGTCAGACTGTGGTCAGTTGGGCAGTTACTGGTTCCTACGTCAGTTTGTGGTCAGTTGGTCATTTTCCGGTTTCTACGTCAGACTGTGGTCAGTTGGTCAGTTTCTGGTTTCTAGGTCAGTCTGTGGTCAGTTGCTCAATTTCTGGTTGTCTCGGTCAGTCTGTGGTCAGTTGGTCATTTTCTAGTTGCTCGGTCAGACTGTGGTCAGTTGGTCAGTTTCTGATTTCTAGGTCAGACTGTGGTCAGTTGGTCAGTTTCTGGTTTCCCGGTCAGACTGTGGTCAGTTGGTCAGTCTCTGGTTTCTAGATCAGACTGTGGTCAGTTGGTCAGTTTCTGGTTTCGAGGTCAGACTGTGGTCAGTTGGTCAGTTTCTTTTGTCTCGGTCAGAATGTGATCAGTTGCTCAGTTTCTGGTTTCGAGGTCAGACTGTGGTCAGTTGCTCAGTTTCTGGTTGTCTCGGTCAGTCTGTGGTCAGTTGGTCAGTTTCTGGTTTCTAAGTCAGATTGTGGTCAGTTAGTCAGTTTCAGGATGTCTCGGTCAGACTGTGGTCAGTTGGTCAGTTTCGGGTTGACTCGGTCAGACTGTGGTCAGTTGCTCAGTTTCAGGTTTCTAGTTGAAACTGTGGTCAGTTGGTCAGTTGGTCAGTTTCTGGTTTCTAGGTCAGACTGTGGTCAGTTGGTCAGTGTCTGGTTGCTCGGTGAGACTGTGGTCAGTTGGTCAGTTTCTGTTGTGTCAGTCAGACTGTGGTCAGTTGGTCAGTTTCTGGTTGCTCGTTCAGACTATGGTCAGTTGGTCAGTTTCTTGTTTCCAGGTCAGACTGTGGTCAGTTGGTCAGTCTCTGGTTTCTCGGTCAGACTGTGGTCAGTTGGTCAGTTTCTGGTTTCTAGGTCAGACTGGTCATTTGATCAGTTTCTGGTTCCTAGTTCAGACTGTGGTCAGTTGGTCAGTTTCTGGTTGCTCGGTCAGACTGTGGTCAGTTGGTCAGTTTCTGGTTTCTCGGTCAGACTGTGGCCAGTTCATCAGTCTCTGGTTTCCTGGTCAGACTGTGGTCAGTTGGTCAGTTACTTGTTTCTAGGTCAGACTGTGGTCAGTTGGTCAGTGTCTGGTTGCTCGGTGAGACTGTGGTCAGTTGGTCAGTTTCTTTTGTCTCAGTCAGACTGTGGTCAGTTGGTCAGTTTCTGGTTGCTCGGTCAGACTGTGGTCAGTTGGTCAGTTTCTTGTTTCCAGGTCAGACTGTGGTCAGTTGGTCAGTTTCTTGTTTCCAGGTCAGACTGTGGTCAGTTGGTCAGTCTCTGGTTTCTAGGTCAGACTGCGGTCAGTTGGTCAGTTACTGGTTTCTAGGTCAGACTTTGGTCAGTTGGTCAATTCCTGGTTTCTAGGTGAGACTGTGGTCAGTTGGTGAGTTTCTGGTTTCTAGGTCAGACTGTGGTCAGTGGGTCAGTTTCTGATTACTTGTTCAGGCTGTGGTCAGTTGATCAGTTTCTTTTGTCTCGGTCAGACTGTGGTCAATTGGTCAATTTCTGTTGTATCGGCTAGTCTGTGGTCAGTTGGTCAGTTTCTAGATGTCTCGGTCAGTCTGTGGTCAGTTGGTCAGTTTCTGGTTCTCTTGGTCAGACTGTGCTCAGTTGGTCAATTTCGGGTTCCTCGGTAAGACTGTGGTCAGTTGGGCAGTTACTGGCTCCTAGGTCAGTTTGTGGTCAGTTGTTCAGTTGCTGTTGTCTCGGTCAGACTGTGGTCAGTTGCTCAGTTTCTGGTTTCTAGGTCAGACTGTGGTCAGTTGCTCAGTTTCTGGTTTCTAGGTCAGACTGTGGTCATTTGCTCAGTTTCTGGTTTCTAGGTCAGACCATGGTCAGTTGCTCAGTTTCTGGTTTCGATGTCAGACTGGTCAGTTGCTCAGTTTCTGGTTTCTCGGTCAGACTGTGGTCAGTTGGTCAGTTTCTGGTTGTCTCGGTCAGTCTGTTGTCAGTTGTCCAGTTTCTGGTTCTCTTGGTCAGACTGTGGTCAGTTGATCAATTTCGGGTTCCTCGGTCAGACTGTGGTCAGTTGGGCAGTTACTGGTTCCTAGGTCAGTTTGTGGTCAGTTGCTCAGTTTCTGTTGACTCGGTCAGACTGTGGTCTGTTGCTCAGTTTCTGCTTTCTAGGTCAGACTGTGGTCAATTGCTCAGTTTCTGGTTGTCTCGGTCAGTCTGTGGTCAGTTGGTCATTTTCTGGTTTCTAGGTCAAATTGTGGTCAGTTGCTCAGGTTCAGGTTGTCCTATCAGACTGTGGTCAGTTGGTCAGTTTCTGGTTTCTAGGTCAGACTGTGGTCAGTTGGTCAGTTTCGTGTTTCTAGGTCAGACTGTGCCCAGTTCGTCAGTCTCTGGTTTCTAGGTCAGACTGTGGTCAGTTGGGCAGTTACTGGCTCCTAGGTCAGTTTGTGGTCAGTTGTTCAGTTGCTGTTGTCTCAGTCAGACTGTGGTCAGTTGCTCAGTTTCTGGTTTCTCGGTCAGACTGTGGTCAGTTGCTCAGTTTCTGGTTTCTAGGTCAGACTGTGGTGAGTTGGTGAGTTGCTGGTTTCTAGGTCAGACTGTGATCAGTTGGTCAGTTTCTGGTTGCCTCGGTCAGTCTGTGGTCAGTTGGCCAGTTTCTGGTTCTCTCGGTCAGACTGTGGTCAGTTGGTCAATTTCGGGTTCCTCGGTCAGACTGTGGTCAGTTGGGCAGTTACTGGTTCCTACGTCAGTTTGTGGTCAGTTGGTCATTTTCAGGTTTCTACGTCAGACTGTGGTCAGTTGGTCAGTTTCTGGTTTCTAGGTCAGTCTGTGGTCAGTTGCTCAATTTCTGGTTGTCTCGGTCAGTCTGTGGTCAGTTGGTCATTTTCTAGTTGCTCGGTCAGACTGTGGTCAGTTGGTCAGTTTCTGATTTCTAGGTCAGACTGTGGTCAGTTGGTCAGTTTCTGGTTTCCCGGTCAGACTGTGGTCAGTTGGTCAGTCTCTGGTTTCTAGATCAGACTGTGGTCAGTTGGTCAGTTTCTGGTTTCGAGGTCAGACTGTGGTCAGTTGGTCAGTTTCTTTTGTCTCGGTCAGAATGTGATCAGTTGCTCAGTTTCTGGTTTCGAGGTCAGACTGTGGTCAGTTGCTCAGTTTCTGGTTGTCTCGGTCAGTCTGTGGTCAGTTGGTCAGTTTCTGGTTTTTAAGTCAGATTGTGGTCAGTTAGTCAGTTTCAGGATGTCTCGGTCAGACTGTGGTCAGTTGGTCAGTTTTGGGTTGACTCGGTCAGACTGTGGTCAGTTGCTCAGTTTCAGGTTTCTAGTTGAAACTGTGGTCAGTTGGTCAGTTGGTGGTTTCTAGGTCAGACTGTGGTCAGTTGGTCAGTGTCTGGTTGCTCGGTGAGACTGTGGTCAGTTGGTCAGTTTCTGTTGTCTCAGTCAGACTGTGGTCAGTTGGTCAGTTTCTGGTTGCTCGGTCAGAATGTGGTCAGTTGGTCAGTTTCTTGTTTCCAGGTCAGACTGTGGTCAGTGGGTCAGTTTCTGATTACTTGTTCAGACTGTGGTCAGTTGGTCAGTTTCTTTTGTCTCGGTCAGACTGTGATCAATTGGTCAATTTCAGTTGTATCGGCCAGTCTGTGGTCAGTTGGTCAGTTTCTGGTTGTCTCGGTCAGTCTGTGGTCAGTTGGTCAGTTTCTGGTTTTTAAGTCAGATTGTGGTCAGTTAGTCAGTTTCAGGATGTCTCGGTCAGACTGTGGTCAGTTGGTCAGTTTTGGGTTGACTCGGTCAGACTGTGGTCAGTTGCTCAGTTTCAGGTTTCTAGTTGAAACTGTGGTCAGTTGGTCAGTTGGTGGTTTCTAGGTCAGACTGTGGTCAGTTGGTCAGTGTCTGGTTGCTCGGTGAGACTGTGGTCAGTTGGTCAGTTTCTGTTGTCTCAGTCAGACTGTGGTCAGTTGGTCAGTTTCTGGTTGCTCGGTCAGAATGTGGTCAGTTGGTCAGTTTCTTGTTTCCAGGTCAGACTGTGGTCAGTTGGTCAGTTTCTGGTTTCTAGGTCAGTCTGTGGTCAGTTGCTCAATTTCTGGTTGTCTCGGTCAGTCTGTGGTCAGTTGGTCATTTTCTAGTTGCTCGGTCAGACTGGTCATTTGATCAGTTTCTGGTTCCTAGTTCAGACTGTGGTCAGTTGGTCAGTTTCTGGTTGCTCGGTCAGACTGTGGTCAGTTGGTCAGTTTCTGGTTTCTCGGTCAGACTGTGGCCAGTTCACCAGTCTGTGGTTTCCTGGTCAGACTGTGGTCAGTTGGTCAGTTACTGGTTTCTAGGTGAGACTGTGGTCAGTTGGTGAGTTTCTGGTTTCTAGGTCAGACTGTGGTCAGTGGGTCAGTTTCTGATTACTTGTTCAGACTGTGGTCAGTTGGTCAGTTTCTTTTGTCTCGGTCAGACTGTGATCAATTGGCCAATTTCTGTTGTATCGGCCAGTCTGTGGTCAGTTGGTCAGTTTCTAGATGTCTCGGTCAGTCTATGGTCAGTTGGTCAGTTTCTGGTTCTCTTGGTCAGACTGTGGTCAGTTGGTCAATTTCGGGTTCCTCGGTCAGACTGTGGTCAGTTGGTCAGTTTCTGGTTGTCTCGGTCAGTCTGTTGTCAGTTGTCCAGTTTCTGGTTCTCTTGGTCAGACTGTGGTCAGTTGATCAATTTCGGGTTCCTCGGTCAGACTGTGGTCAGTTGGGCAGTTACTGGTTCCTAGGTCAGTTTGTGGTCAGTTGCTCAGTTTCTGTTGTCTCGGTCAGACTGTGGTCAGTTGGTCAGTTTCTGGTTTCTAGGTCAGACTGGTCATTTGATCAGTTTCTGGTTCCTAGTTCAGACTGTGGTCAGTTGGTCAGTTTCTGGTTGCTCGGTCAGACTGTGGTCAGTTGGTCAGTTTCTGGTTTCTCGGTCAGACTGTGGCCAGTTCATCAGTCTGTGGTTTCCTGGTCAGACTGTGGTCAGTTGGTCAGTTACTGGTTTCTAGGTGAGACTGTGGTCAGTTGGTGAGTTTCTGGTTTCTAGGTCAGACTGTGGTCAGTGGGTCAGTTTCTGATTACTTGTTCAGACTGTGGTCAGTTGGTCAGTTTCTTTTGTCTCGGTCAGACTGTGATCAATTGGTCAATTTCTGTTGTATCGGCCAGTCTGTGGTCAGTTGGTCAGTTTCTAGATGTCTCGGTCAGTCTATGGTCAGTTGGTCAGTTTCTGGTTCTCTTGGTCAGACTGTGGTCAGTTGGTCAATTTCGGGTTCCTCGGTAAGACTGTGGTCAGTTGGGCAGTTACTGGCTCCTAAGTCAGTTTGTGGTCAGTTGTTCAGTTGCTGTTGTCTCGGTCAGACTGTGGTCAGTTGCTCAGTTTCTGGTTTCGAGGTCAGACTGGTCAGTTGCTCAGTTTCTGGTTTCTAGGTCAAACTATGGTCAATTGCTCAGTTTCTGGTTGTCTCGGTCAGTCTGTGGTCAGTTGGTCATTTTCTGGTTTCTAGGTCAGATTGTGGTCAGTTGCTCAGGTTCAGGTTGTCCTATCAGACTGTGGTCAGTTGGTCAGTTCTGGTTTCTAGGTCAGACTGTGGTCAGTTGGTCAGTTTCATGTTTCTAGGTCAGACTGTGCCCAGTTCGTCAGTCTCTGGTTTCTAGGTCAGACTGTGGTCAGTTGGTCAGTTTCTGGTTTCTAGGTCAGACTGTGGTCAGTTGGTCAATTCCTAGTTTCTAGGTCAGACTGTGATGAGTTGGTGAGTTGCTGGTTTCTAGGTCAGACTGTGGTCAGTTGGTCAGTTTCTGGTTCCTAGTTCAGACTGTGGTCAGTTGGTCAGTTTCTTTTGTCTCGGTCAGGCTGTGAGCAGTTGGTCAATTTCTGTTGTCTCGGCCAGTCTGTGGTCAGTTGTTCAGTTTCTGGTTGTCTCGGTCAGTTTGTGGTCAGTTGATTAGTTTCTGGTTGATTTGGTCAGTCTGTGGTCAGTTGGTGAGTTTCTGGTTGTCTCGGTTAGTCTGTGGTCAGTTACTGGTTCCTAGGTCAGACTGTGGTCAGTTGGTCAGTTTCTGTTGTCTCGGTCAGGCTGTGGTCTGTTGATCAGCTTCTGGTTTCTAGGTCAGACTGTGGTCAGTTGCTCAGTTTCTGGTCTCTAGGTCAGACTGTGGTCAGTTGGTCAGTTTCTGGTTTCTCGGTCAGACTGTGGTCATTTGCTCAGTTTCTGGTTTCTAGGTCAGACTGTGGTCAGTTGCTCAGTTTCTGTTGTCTCGGTCAGGCTGTGGTCTGTTGATCAGTTTCTTGTATCTAGGTCAGATTGTGGTCAGTTGGTCAGTTTCAGGATGTCTCGGTCGGACTGTGGTCAGTTGGTCAGTTTTGTTGTCTCCGTCAGTCTGTGGTCAGTTGGTCATTTTCTGGTTTCTAGGTCAGATTGTGGTCAGTTAGTCAGTTTCAGGATGTCTCGGTCAGACTGTGGTCAGTTGGTCAGTTTCTGGTTTCTAGGTCAATCTGTGGTCAGTTGCTCAGTTTCTGGTTGTCTCGGTCAGTCTGTGGTCAGTTGGTCAGTTTCTGGTTTCTAAGTCAGATTGTGGTCAGTTAGTCAGTTTCAGGATGTCTCGGTCAGACTGTGGTCAGTTGGTCAGTTTCGGGTTGACTCGGTCAGACTGTGGTCAGTTGCTCAGTTTCAGGTTTCTAGTTGAAACTGTGGTCAGTTGGTCAGTTGGTCAGTTTCTGGTTTCTAGGTCAGACTGTGGTCAGTTGGTCAGTGTCTGGTTGCTCGGTGAGACTGTGGTCAGTTGGTCAGTTTCTGTTGTCTCAGTCAGACTGTGGTCAGTTGGTCAGTTTCTGGTTTCTAGGTCAGACTGGTCATTTGATCAGTTTCTGGTTCCTAGTTCAGACTGTGGTCAGTTGGTCAGTTTCTGGTTGCTCGGTCAGACTGTGGTCAGTTGGTCAGTTTCTGGTTTCTCGGTCAGACTGTGGCCAGTTCATCAGTCTGTGGTTTCCTGGTCAGACTGTGGTCAGTTGGTCAGTTACTGGTTTCTAGGTGAGACTGTGGTCAGTTGGTGAGTTTCTGGTTTCTAGGTCAGACTGTGGTCAGTGGGTCAGTTTCTGATTACTTGTTCAGACTGTGGTCAGTTGGTCAGTTTCTTTTGTCTCGGTCAGACTGTGATCAATTGGTCAATTTCTGTTGTATCGGCCAGTCTGTGGTCAGTTGGTCAGTTTCTAGATGTCTCGGTCAGTCTATGGTCAGTTGGTCAGTTTCTGGTTCTCTTGGTCAGACTGTGGTCAGTTGGTCAATTTCGGGTTCCTCGGTAAGACTGTGGTCAGTTGGGCAGTTACTGGCTCCTAGGTCAGTTTGTGGTCAGTTGTCAGTTGCTGTTGTCTCGGTCAGACTGTGGTCAGTTGCTCAGTTTCTGGTTTCGAGGTCAGACTGGTCAGTTGCTCAGTTTCTGGTTTCTAGGTCAGACTGTGGTCAGTTGGTCAGTTTCTGGTTGTCTCGGTCAGTCTGTTGTCAGTTGGCCAGTTTCTGGTTCTCTTGGTCAGACTGTGGTCAGTTGGTCAATTTCGGGTTCCTCGGTCAGACTGTGGTCAGTTGGGCAGTTACTGGTTCCTAGGTCAGTTTGTGGTCAGTTGCTCAGTTTCTGTTGTCTCGGTCAGACTGTGGTCAGTTGCTCAGTTTCTGCTTTCTAGGTCAGACTATGGTCAATTGCTCAGTTTCTGGTTGTCTCGGTCAGTCTGTGGTCAGTTGGTCATTTTCTGGTTTCTAGGTCAGATTGTGGTCAGTTGCTCAGGTTCAGGTTGTCCTATCAGACTGTGGTCAGTTGGTCAGTTTCTGGTTTCTAGGTCAGACTGTGGTCAGTTGGTCAGTTTCATGTTTCTAGGTCAGACTGTGCCCAGTTCGTCAGTCTCTGGTTTCTAGGTCAGACTGTGGTCAGTTGGTCAGTTTCTGGTTTCTAGGTCAGACTGTGGTCAGTTGGTCAGTCTCTGGTTTCTAGGTCAGACTGTGGTCAGTTGGTCAGTTTCTGGTTTCTAGGTCAGACTGGTCATTTGATCAGTTTCTGGTTCCTAGTTCAGACTGTGGTCAGTTAGTCAGTTTCTGGTTGCTCGGTCAGACTGTGGTCAGTTGGTCAGTTTCTGGTTTCTCGGTCAGACTGTGGCCAGTTCATCAGTCTGTGGTTTCCTGGTCAGATTATGGTCAGTTGGTCAGTTACTGGTTTCTAGGTGAGACTGTGGTCAGTTGGTGAGTTTCTGGTTTCTAGGTCAGACTGTGGTCAGTGGGTCAGTTTCTGATTACTTGTTCAGACTGTGGTCAGTTGGTCAGTTTCTTTTGTCTCGTTCAGACTGTGATCAATTGGTCAATTTCTGTTGTATCGGCCAGTCTGTGGTCAGTTGGTCAGTTTCTAGATGTCTCGGTCAGTCTATGGTCAGTTGGTCAGTTTCTGGTTCTCTTGGTCAGACTGTGGTCAGTTGGTCAATTTCGGGTTCCTCGGTCAGACTGTGGTCAGTTGGTCAGTTTCTGGTTGTCTCGGTCAGTCTGTTGTCAGTTGTCCAGTTTCTGGTTCTCTTGGTCAGACTGTGGTCAGTTGATCAATTTCGGGTTCCTCGGTCAGACTGTGGTCAGTTGGGCAGTTACTGGTTCCTAGGTCAGTTTGTGGTCAGTTGCTCAGTTTCTGTTGTCTCGGTCAGACTGTGGTCAGTTGCTCAGTTTCTGCTTTCTAGGTCAGACTGTGGTCAATTGCTCAGTTTCTGGTTGTCTCGGTCAGTCTGTGGTCAGTTGGTCATTTTCTGGTTTCTAGGTCAGATTGTGGTCAGTTGCTCAGGTTCAGGTTGTCCTATCAGACTGTGGTCAGTTGGTCAGTTTCTGGTTTCTAGGTCAGACTGTGGTCAGTTGGTCAGTTTTGTGTTTCTAGGTCAGACTGTGCCCAGTTCGTCAGTCTCTGGTTTCTAGGTCAGACTGTGGTCAGTTGGGCAGTTACTGGCTCCTAGGTCAGTTTGTGGTCAGTTGTTCAGTTGCTGTTGTCTCGGTCAGACTTTGGTCAGTTGCTCAGTTTCTGGTTTCTCGGTCAGACTGTGGTCAGTTGCTCAGTTTCTGGTTTCTAGGTCAGACTGTGGTCAGTTGCTCAGTTTCTGGTTTCTAGGTCAGACTGTGATCAGTTGGTCAGTTTCTGGTTGCCTCGGTCAGCCTGTGGTCAGTTGGCCAGTTTCTGGTTCTCTCGGTCAGACTGTGGTCAGTTGGTCAATTTCGGGTTCCTCGGTCAGACTGTGTTCAGTTGGGCAGTTACTGGTTCCTACGTCAGTTTGTGGTCAGTTGGTCATTTTCCGGTTTCTACGTCAGACTGTGGTCAGTTGGTCAGTTTCTGGTTTCTAGGTCAGTCTGTGGTCAGTTGCTCAATTTCTGGTTGTCTCGGTCAGTCTGTGGTCAGTTGGTCATTTTCTAGTTGCTCGGTCAGACTGTGGTCAGTTGGTCAGTTTCTGATTTCTAGGTCAGACTGTGGTCAGTTGGTCAGTTTCTGGTTTCCCGGTCAGACTGTGGTCAGTTGGTCAGTCTCTGGTTTCTAGATCAGACTGTGGTCAGTTGGTCAGTTTCTGGTTTCGAGGTCAGACTGTGGTCAGTTGGTCAGTTTCTTTTGTCTCGGTCAGAATGTGATCAGTTGCTCAGTTTCTGGTTTCGAGGTCAGACTGTGGTCAGTTGCTCAGTTTCTGGTTGTCTCGGTCAGTCTGTGGTCAGTTGGTCAGTTTCTGGTTTTTAAGTCAGATTGTGGTCAGTTAGTCAGTTTCAGGATGTCTCGGTCAGACTGTGGTCAGTTGGTCAGTTTCGGGTTGACTCGGTCAGACTGTGGTCAGTTGCTCAGTTTCAGGTTTCTAGTTGAAACTGTGGTCAGTTGGTCAGTTGGTCAGTTTCTGGTTTCTAGGTCAGACTGTGGTCAGTTGGTCAGTGTCTGGTTGCTCGGTGAGACTGTGGTCAGTTGGTCAGTTTCTGTTGTCTCAGTCAGACTGTGGTCAGTTGGTCAGTTTCTGGTTGCTCGGTCAGACTGTGGTCAGTTGGTCAGTTTCTTGTTTCCAGGTCAGACTGTGGTCAGTTGGTCAGTCTCTGGTTTCTAGGTCAGACTGTGGTCAGTTGGTCAGTTTCTGGTTTCTAGGTCAGACTGGTCATTTGATCAGTTTCTGGTTCCTAGTTCAGACTGTGGTCAGTTGGTCAGTTTCTGGTTGCTCGGTCAGACTGTGGTCAGTTGGTCAGTTTCTGGTTTCTCGGTCAGACTGTGGCCAGTTCATCAGTCTGTGGTTTCCTGGTCAGACTGTGGTCAGTTGGTCAGTTACTGGTTTCTAGGTGAGACTGTGGTCAGTTGGTGAGTTTCTGGTTTCTAGGTCAGACTGTGGTCAGTGGGTCAGTTTCTGATTACTTGTTCAGACTGTGGTCAGTTGGTCAGTTTCTTTTGTCTCGGTCAGACTGTGATCAATTGGTCAATTTCTGTTGTATCGGCCAGTCTGTGGTCAGTTGGTCAGTTTCTAGATGTCTCGGTCAGTCTATGGTCAGTTGGTCAGTTTCTGGTTCTCTTGGTCAGACTGTGGTCAGTTGGTCAATTTCGGGTTCCTCGGTAAGACTGTGGTCAGTTGGGCAGTTACTGGCTCCAAAGTCAGTTTGTGGTCAGTTGTTCAGTTGCTGTTGTCTCGGTCAGACTGTGGTCAGTTGCTCAGTTTCTGGTTTCGAGGTCAGACTGGTCAGTTGCTCAGTTTCTGGTTTCTAGGTCAGACTGTGGTCAATTGCTCAGTTTCTGGTTGTCTCGGTCAGTCTGTGGTCAGTTGGTCATTTTCTGGTTTCTAGGTCAGATTGTGGTCAGTTGCTCAGGTTCAGGTTGTCCTATCAGACTGTGGTCAGTTGGTCAGTTCTGGTTTCTAGGTCAGACTGTGGTCAGTTGGTCAGTTTTGTGTTTCTAGGTCAGACTGTGCCCAGTTCGTCAGTCTCTGGTTTCTAGGTCAGACTGTGGTCAGTTGGTCAGTTTCTGGTTTCTAGGTAAGACTGTGGTCAGTTGTTCAATTGGTGGTTTCTAGGTGAGACTGTGGTCAGTTGGTCAGTTTCTGCTTTCTAGGTCAGACTGTGGTCAGTTGGTCAATTCCTAGTTTCCAGGTCAGACTGTGGTGAGTTGGTGAGTTGCTGGTTTCTAGGTCAGACTGTGGTCAGTTGGTCAGTTTCTGGTTCCTAGTTCAGACTGTGGTCAGTTGGTCAGTTTCTTTTGTCTCGGTCAGGCTGTGAGCAGTTGGTCAATTTCTGTTGTCTCGGCCAGTCTGTGGTCAGTTGTTCAGTTTCTGGTTGTCTCGGTCAGTTTGTGGTCAGTTGATTAGTTTCTGGTTGATTTGGTCAGTCTGTGGTCAGTTGGTGAGTTTCTGGTTGTCTCGGTTAGTCTGTGGTCAGTTACTGGTTCCTAGGTCAGACTGTGGTCAGTTGGTCAGTTTCTGTTGTCTCGGTCAGGCTGTGGTCTGTTGATCAGCTTCTGGTTTCTAGGTCAGACTGTGGTCAGTTGCTCAGTTTCTGGTCTCTAGGTCAGACTGTGGTCAGTTGGTCAGTTTCTGGTTTCTCGGTCAGACTGTGGTCATTTGCTCAGTTTCTGGTTTCTAGGTCAGACTGTGGTCAGTTGCTCAGTTTCTGTTGTCTCGGTCAGGCTGTGGTCTGTTGATCAGTTTCTTGTATCTAGGTCAGATTGTGGTCAGTTGGTCAGTTTCAGGATGTCTCGGTCGGACTGTGGTCAGTTGGTCAGTTTTGTTGTCTCCGTCAGTCTGTGGTCAGTTGGTCATTTTCTGGTTTCTTGGTCAGATTGTGGTCAGTTAGTCAGTTTCAGGATGTCTCGGTCAGACTGTGGTCATTTGCTCAGTTTCTGGTTTCTAGGTCAGACTGTGGTCAGTTGCTCAGTTTCTGTTGTCTCGGTCAGGCTGTGGTCTGTTGATCAGTTTCTTGTATCTAGGTCAGATTGTGGTCAGTTGGTCAGTTTCAGGATGTCTCGGTCGGACTGTGGTCAGTTGGTCAGTTTTGTTGTCTCCGTCAGTCTGTGGTCAGTTGGTCATTTTCTGGTTTCTTGGTCAGATTGTGGTCAGTTAGTCAGTTTCAGGATGTCTCGGTCAGACTGTGGTCAGTTGGTCAGTTTCTGGTTTCTAGGTCAATCTGTGGTCAGTTGCTCAGTTTCTGGTTGTCTCGGTCAGTCTGTGGTCAGTTGGTCAGTTTCTGGTTTCTAAGTCAGATTGTGGTCAGTTAGTCAGTTTCAGGATGTCTCGGTCAGACTGTGGTCAGTTGGTCAGTTTCGGGTTGACTCGGTCAGACTGTGGTCAGTTGCTCAGTTTCAGGTTTCTAGTTGAAACTGTGGTCAGTTGGTCAGTTTCTGGTTTCTAGGTCAGACTGTGGTCAGTTGGTCAGTGTCTGGTTGCTCGGTGAGACTGTGGTCAGTTGGTCAGTTTCTGTTGTCTCAGTCAGACTGTGGTCAGTTGGTCAGTTTCTGGTTGCTCGGTCAGACTGTGGTCAGTTGGTCAGTTTCTTGTTTCCAGGTCAGACTGTGGTCAGTTGGTCAGTCTCTGGTTTCTAGGTCAGACTGTGGTCAGTTGGTCAGTTTCTGGTTTCTAGGTCAGACTGCTCATTTGATCAGTTTCTGGTTCCTAGTTCAGACTGTGGTCAGTTGGTCAGTTTCGGGTTCCTCGGTCAGACTGTGGTCAGTTGCTCAGTTTCTGGTCTCTAGGTCAGACTGTGGTCAGTTGGTCAGTTTCTGGTTTCTCGGTCAGACTGTGGTCATTTGCTTAGTTTCTGGTTTCTAGGTCAGACTGTGGTCAGTTGCTCAGTTTCTGTTGTCTCGGTCAGGCTGTGGTCTGTTGATCAGTTTCTTGTATCTAGGTCAGATTGTGGTCAGTTGGTCAGTTTCAGGATGTCTCGGTCGGACTGTGGTCAGTTGGTCAGTTTTGTTGTCTCCGTCAGTCTGTGGTCAGTTGGTCATTTTCTGGTTTCTTGGTCAGATTGTGGTCAGTTAGTCAGTTTCAGGATGTCTCGGTCAGACTGTGGTCAGTTGGTCAGTTTCTGGTTTCTAGGTCAATCTGTGGTCAGTTGCTCAGTTTCTGGTTGTCTCGGTCAGTCTGTGGTCAGTTGGTCAGTTTCTGGTTTCTAAGTCAGATTGTGGTCAGTTAGTCAGTTTCAGGATGTCTCGGTCAGACTGTGGTCAGTTGGTCAGTTTCGGGTTGACTCGGTCAGACTGTGGTCAGTTGCTCAGTTTCAGGTTTCTAGTTGAAACTGTGGTCAGTTGGTCAGTTTCTGGTTTCTAGGTCAGACTGTGGTCAGTTGGTCAGTGTCTGGTTGCTCGGTGAGACTGTGGTCAGTTGGTCAGTTTCTGTTGTCTCAGTCAGACTGTGGTCAGTTGGTCAGTTTCTGGTTGCTCGGTCAGACTGTGGTCAGTTGGTCAGTTTCTTGTTTCCAGGTCAGACTGTGGTCAGTTGGTCAGTCTCTGGTTTCTAGGTCAGACTGTGGTCAGTTGGTCAGTTTCTGGTTTCTAGGTCAGACTGGTCATTTGATCAGTTTCTGGTTCCTAGTTCAGACTGTGGTCAGTTGGTCAGTTTCTGGTTGCTCGGTCAGACTGTGGTCAGTTGGTCAGTTTCTGGTTTCTCGGTCAGACTGTGGCCAGTTCATCAGTCTGTGGTTTCCTGGTCAGACTGTGGTCAGTTGGTCAGTTACTGGTTTCTAGGTGAGACTGTGGTCAGTTGGTGAGTTTCTGGTTTCTAGGTCAGACTGTGGTCAGTGGGTCAGTTTCTGATTACTTGTTCAGACTGTGGTCAGTTGGTCAGTTTC
Source organism: Pristiophorus japonicus (assembly GCF_044704955.1). Taxonomy (NCBI): domain Eukaryota; kingdom Metazoa; phylum Chordata; class Chondrichthyes; family Pristiophoridae; genus Pristiophorus; species Pristiophorus japonicus. The sequence goes on from NC_091988.1 coordinate 113,960,772, forward strand.
TTTTGTCTCGGTCAGACTGTGATCAATTGGTCAATTTCTGTTGTATCGGCCAGTCTGTGGTCAGTTGGTCAGTTTCTAGATGTCTCGGTCAGTCTATGGTCAGTTGGTCAGTTTCTGGTTCTCTTGGTCAGACTGTGGTCAGTTGGTCAATTTCGGGTTCCTCGGTAAGACTGTGGTCAGTTGGGCAGTTACTGGCTCCAAAGTCAGTTTGTGGTCAGTTGTTCAGTTGCTGTTGTCTCGGTCAGACTGTGGTCAGTTGGTCAGTTTCTGGTTGCTCGGTCAGACTGTGGTCAGTTGGTCAGTTTCTTGTTTCCAGGTCAGACTGTGGTCAGTTGGTCAGTCTCTGGTTTCTAGGTCAGACTGTGGTCAGTTGGTCAGTTTCTGGTTTCTAGGTCAGACTGCTCATTTGATCAGTTTCTGGTTCCTAGTTCAGACTGTGGTCAGTTGGTCAGTTTCGGGTTCCTCGGTCAGACTGTGGTCAGTTGGTCAGTTTCTGGTTGTCTCGGTCAGTCTGTTGTCAGTTGTCCAGTTTCTGGTTCTCTTGGTCAGACTGTGGTCAGTTGATCAATTTCGGGTTCCTCGGTCAGACTGTGGTCAGTTGGGCAGTTACTGGTTCCTAGGTCAGTTTGTGGTCAGTTGCTCAGTTTCTGTTGTCTCGGTCAGACTGTGGTCAGTTGCTCAGTTTCTGCTTTCTAGGTCAGACTGTGGTCAATTGCTCAGTTTCTGGTTGTCTCGGTCAGTCTGTGGTCAGTTGGTCATTTTCTGGTTTCTAGGTCAGATTGTGGTCAGTTGCTCAGGTTCAGGTTGTCCTATCAGACTGTGGTCAGTTGGTCAGTTTCTGGTTTCTAGGTCAGACTGTGGTCAGTTGGTCAGTTTTGTGTTTCTAGGTCAGACTGTGCCCAGTTCGTCAGTCTCTGGTTTCTAGGTCAGACTGTGGTCAGTTGGGCAGTTACTGGCTCCTAGGTCAGTTTGTGGTCAGTTGTTCAGTTGCTGTTGTCTCGGTCAGACTGTGGTCAGTTGGTCAGTTTCTGATTTCTAGGTCAGACTGTGGTCAGTTGGTCAGTTTCTGGTTTCCCGGTCAGACTGTGGTCAGTTGGTCAGTCTCTGGTTTCTAGATCAGACTGTGGTCAGTTGGTCAGTTTCTGGTTTCGAGGTCAGACTGTGGTCAGTTGGTCAGTTTCTTTTGTCTCGGTCAGAATGTGATCAGTTGCTCAGTTTCTGGTTTCGAGGTCAGACTGTGGTCAGTTGCTCAGTTTCTGGTTGTCTCGGTCAGTCTGTGGTCAGTTGGTCAGTTTCTGGTTTTTAAGTCAGATTGTGGTCAGTTAGTCAGTTTCAGGATGTCTCGGTCAGACTGTGGTCAGTTGGTCAGTTTCGGGTTGACTCGGTCAGACTGTGGTCAGTTGCTCAGTTTCAGGTTTCTAGTTGAAACTGTGGTCAGTTGGTCAGTTGGTCAGTTTCTGGTTTCTAGGTCAGACTGTGGTCAGTTGGTCAGTGTCTGGTTGCTCGGTGAGACTGTGGTCAGTTGGTCAGTTTCTGTTGTCTCAGTCAGACTGTGGTCAGTTGGTCAGTTTCTGGTTGCTCGGTCAGACTGTGGTCAGTTGGTCAGTTTCTTGTTTCCAGGTCAGACTGTGGTCAGTTGGTCAGTCTCTGGTTTCTAGGTCAGACTGTGGTCAGTTGGTCAGTTTCTGGTTTCTAGGTCAGACTGGTCATTTGATCAGTTTCTGGTTCCTAGTTCAGACTGTGGTCAGTTGGTCAGTTTCTGGTTGCTCGGTCAGACTGTGGTCAGTTGGTCAGTTTCTGGTTTCTCGGTCAGACTGTGGCCAGTTCATCAGTCTGTGGTTTCCTGGTCAGACTGTGGTCAGTTGGTCAGTTACTGGTTTCTAGGTGAGACTGTGGTCAGTTGGTGAGTTTCTGGTTTCTAGGTCAGACTGTGGTCAGTGGGTCAGTTTCTGATTACTTGTTCAGACTGTGGTCAGTTGGTCAGTTTCTTTTGTCTCGGTCAGACTGTGATCAATTGGTCAATTTCTGTTGTATCGGCCAGTCTGTGGTCAGTTGGTCAGTTTCTAGATGTCTCGGTCAGTCTATGGTCAGTTGGTCAGTTTCTGGTTCTCTTGGTCAGACTGTGGTCAGTTGGTCAATTTCGGGTTCCTCGGTAAGACTGTGGTCAGTTGGGCAGTTACTGGCTCCAAAGTCAGTTTGTGGTCAGTTGTTCAGTTGCTGTTGTCTCGGTCAGACTGTGGTCAGTTGCTCAGTTTCTGGTTTCGAGGTCAGACTGGTCAGTTGCTCAGTTTCTGGTTTCTAGGTCAGACTGTGGTCAATTGCTCAGTTTCTGGTTGTCTCGGTCAGTCTGTGGTCAGTTGGTCATTTTCTGGTTTCTAGGTCAGATTGTGGTCAGTTGCTCAGGTTCAGGTTGTCCTATCAGACTGTGGTCAGTTGGTCAGTTCTGGTTTCTAGGTCAGACTGTGGTCAGTTGGTCAGTTTCGTGTTTCTAGGTCAGACTGTGCCCAGTTCGTCAGTCTCTGGTTTCTAGGTCAGACTGTGGTCAGTTGGTCAGTTTCTGGTTTCTAGGTCAGACTGTGGTCAGTTGGTCAATTCCTAGTTTCCAGGTCAGACTGTGGTGAGTTGGTGAGTTGCTGGTTTCTAGGTCAGACTGTGGTCAGTTGGTCAGTTTCTGGTTCCTAGTTCAGACTGTGGTCAGTTGGTCAGTTTCTTTTGTCTCGGTCAGGCTGTGAGCAGTTGGTCAATTTCTGTTGTCTCGGCCAGTCTGTGGTCAGTTGTTCAGTTTCTGGATGTCTCGGTCAGTTTGTGGTCAGTTGATTAGTTTCTGGTTGATTTGGTCAGTCTGTGGTCAGTTGGTGAGTTTCTGGTTGTCTCGGTTAGTCTGTGGTCAGTTACTGGTTCCTAGGTCAGACTGTGGTCAGTTGGTCAGTTTCTGTTGTCTCGGTCAGGCTGTGGTCTGTTGATCAGCTTCTGGTTTCTAGGTCAGACTGTGGTCAGTTGCTCAGTTTCTGGTCTCTAGGTCAGACTGTGGTCAGTTGGTCAGTTTCTGGTTTCTCGGTCAGACTGTGGTCATTTGCTCAGTTTCTGGTTTCTAGGTCAGACTGTGGTCAGTTGCTCAGTTTCTGTTGTCTCGGTCAGGCTGTGGTCTGTTGATCAGTTTCTTGTATCTAGGTCAGATTGTGGTCAGTTGGTCAGTTTCAGGATGTCTCGGTCGGACTGTGGTCAGTTGGTCAGTTTTGTTGTCTCCGTCAGTCTGTGGTCAGTTGGTCATTTTCTGGTTTCTTGGTCAGATTGTGGTCAGTTAGTCAGTTTCAGGATATCTCGGTCAGACTGTGGTCAGTTGGTCAGTTTCTGGTTTCTAGGTCAATCTGTGGTCAGTTGCTCAGTTTCTGGTTGTCTCGGTCAGTCTGTGGTCAGTTGGTCAGTTTCTGGTTTCTAAGTCAGATTGTGGTCAGTTAGTCAGTTTCAGGATGTCTCGGTCAGACTGTGGTCAGTTGGTCAGTTTCGGGTTGACTCGGTCAGACTGTGGTCAGTTGCTCAGTTTCAGGTTTCTAGTTGAAACTGTGGTCAGTTGGTCAGTTTCTGGTTTCTAGGTCAGACTGTGGTCAGTTGGTCAGTGTCTGGTTGCTCGGTGAGACTGTGGTCAGTTGGTCAGTTTCTGTTGTCTCAGTCAGACTGTGGTCAGTTGGTCAGTTTCTGGTTGCTCGGTCAGACTGTGGTCAGTTGGTCAGTTTCTTGTTTCCAGGTCAGACTGTGGTCAGTTGGTCAGTCTCTGGTTTCTAGGTCAGACTGTGGTCAGTTGGTCAGTTTCTGGTTTCTAGGTCAGACTGCTCATTTGATCAGTTTCTGGTTCCTAGTTCAGACTGTGGTCAGTTGGTCAGTTTCTGGTTGCTCGGTCAGACTGTGGTCAGTTGGTCAGTTTCTGGTTTCTCGGTCAGACTGTGGCCAGTTCATCAGTCTGTGGTTTCCTGGTCAGACTGTGGTCAGTTGGTCAGTTACTGGTTTCTAGGTCAGACTTTGGTCAGTTGGTCAATTCCTGGTTTCTAGGTGAGACTGTGGTCAGTTGGTGAGTTTCTGGTTTCTAGGTCAGACTGTGGTCAGTGGGTCAGTTTCTGATTACTTGTTCAGACTGTGGTCAGTTGGTCAGTTTCTTTTGTCTCGGTCAGACTGTGATCAATTGGTCAATTTCTGTTGTATCGGCCAGTCTGTGGTCAGTTGGTCAGTTTCTAGATGTCTCGGTCAGTCTATGGTCAGTTGGTCAGTTTCTGGTTCTCTTGGTCAGACTGTGGTCAGTTGGTCAATTTCGGGTTCCTTGGTAAGACTGTGGTCAGTTGGGCAGTTACTGGCTCCTAGGTCAGTTTGTGGTCAGTTGTTCAGTTGCTGTTGTCTTGGTCAGACTGTGGTCAGTTGCTCAGTTTCTGCTTTCTAGGTCAGACTGTGGTCAATTGCTCAGTTTCTGGTTGTCTCGGTCAGTCTGTGGTCAGTTGGTCATTTTCTGGTTTCTAGGTCAGATTGTGGTCAGTTGCTCAGGTTCAGGTTGTCCTATCAGACTGTGGTCAGTTTCTGGTTTCTAGGTCAGACTGTGGTCAGTTGGTCAGTTTTGTGTTTCTAGGTCAGACTCTGCCCAGTTCGTCAGTCTCTGGTTTCTAGGTCAGACTGTGGTCAGTTGGGCAGTTACTGGCTCCTAGGTCAGTTTGTGGTCAGTTGTTCAGTTGCTGTTGTCTCGGTCAGACTTTGGTCAGTTGTTCAGTTTCTGGTTTCTCGGTCAGACTGTGGTCAGTTGCTCAGTTTCTGGTTTCTAGGTCAGACCATGGTCAGTTGCTCAGTTTCTGGTTTCAATGTCAGACTGGTCAGTTGCTCAGTTTCTGGTTTCTCGGTCAGACTGTGGTCAGTTGGTCAGTTTCTGGTTGTCTCGGTCAGTCTGTTGTCAGTTGTCCAGTTTCTGGTTCTCTTGGTCAGACTGTGGTCAGTTGATCAATTTCGGGTTCCTCGGTCAGACTGTAGTCAGTTGGGCAGTTACTGGTTCCTAGGTCAGTTTGTGGTCAGTTGCTCAGTTTCTGTTGTCTCGGTCAGACTGTGGTCAGTTGCTCAGTTTCTGCTTTCTAGGTCAGACTGTGGTCAATTGCTCAGTTTCTGGTTGTCTCGGTCAGTCTGTGGTCAGTTGGTCATTTTCTGGTTTCTAGGTCAGATTGTGGTCAGTTGCTCAGGTTCAGGTTGTCCTATCAGACTGTGGTCAGTTGGTCAGTTTCTGGTTTCTAGGTCAGACTGTGGTCAGTTGGTCAGTTTTGTGTTTCTAGGTCAGACTGTGCCCAGTTCGTCAGTCTCTGGTTTCTAGGTCAGACTGTGGTCAGTTGGGCAGTTACTGGCTCCTAGGTCAGTTTGTGGTCAGTTGTTCAGTTGCTGTTGTCTCGGTCAGACTTTGGTCAGTTGCTCAGTTTCTGGTTTCTCGGTCAGACTGTGGTCAGTTGCTCAGTTTCTGGTTTCTAGGTCAGACTGTGGTCAGTTGCTCAGTTTCTGGTTTCTAGGTCAGACTGTGATCAGTTGGTCAGTTTCTGGTTGCCTCGGTCAGTCTGTGGTCAGTTGGCCAGTTTCTGGTTCTCTCGGTCAGACTGTGGTCAGTTGGTCAATTTCGGGTTCCTCGGTCAGACTGTGGTCAGTTGGGCAGTTACTGGTTCCTACGTCAGTTTGTGGTCAGTTGGTCATTTTCCGGTTTCTACGTCAGACTGTGGTCAGTTGGTCAGTTTCTGGTTTCTAGGTCAGTCTGTGGTCAGTTGCTCAATTTCTGGTTGTCTCGGTCAGTCTGTGGTCAGTTGGTCATTTTCTAGTTGCTCGGTCAGACTGTGGTCAGTTGGTCAGTTTCTGATTTCTAGGTCAGACTGTGGTCAGTTGGTCAGTTTCTGGTTTCCCGGTCAGACTGTGGTCAGTTGGTCAGTCTCTGGTTTCTAGATCAGACTGTGGTCAGTTGGTCAGTTTCTGGTTTCGAGGTCAGACTGTGGTCAGTTGGTCAGTTTCTTTTGTCTCGGTCAGAATGTGATCAGTTGCTCAGTTTCTGGTTTCGAGGTCAGACTGTGGTCAGTTGCTCAGTTTCTGGTTGTCTCGGTCAGTCTGTGGTCAGTTGGTCAGTTTCTGGTTTCTAAGTCAGATTGTGGTCAGTTAGTCAGTTTCAGGATGTCTCGGTCAGACTGTGGTCAGTTGGTCAGTTTCGGGTTGACTCGGTCAGACTGTGGTCAGTTGCTCAGTTTCAGGTTTCTAGTTGAAACTGTGGTCAGTTGGTCAGTTGGTCAGTTTCTGGTTTCTACTCAGACTGTGGTCAGTTGGTCAGTGTCTGGTTGCTCGGTGAGACTGTGGTCAGTTGGTCAGTTTCTGTTGTCTCAGTCAGACTGTGGTCAGTTGGTCAGTTTCTGGTTGCTCGGTCAGACTGTGGTCAGTTGGTCAGTTTCTTGTTTCCAGGTCAGACTGTGGTCAGTTGGTCAGTCTCTGGTTTCTAGGTCAGACTGTGGTCAGTTGGTCAGTTTCTGGTTTCTAGGTCAGACTGGTCATTTGATCAGTTTCTGGTTCCTAGTTCAGACTGTGGTCAGTTGGTCAGTTTCTGGTTGCTCGGTCAGACTGTGGTCAGTTGGTGAGTTTCTGGTTTCTAGGTCAGACTGTGGTCAGTGGGTCAGTTTCTGATTACTTGTTCAGACTGTGGTCAGTTGGTCAGTTTCTTTTGTCTCGGTCAGACTGTGATCAATTGGTCAATTTCTGTTGTATCGGCCAGTCTGTGGTCAGTTGGTCAGTTTCTAGATGTCTCGGTCAGTCTATGGTCAGTTGGTCAGTTTCTGGTTCTCTTGGTCAGACTGTGGTCAGTTGGTCAATTTCGGGTTCCTCGGTAAGACTGTGGTCAGTTGGGCAGTTACTGGCTCCTAGGTCAGTTTGTGGTCAGTTGTTCAGTTGCTGTTGTCTCAGTCAGACTTTGGTCAGTTGCTCAGTTTCTGGTTTCGAGGTCAGACTGGTCAGTTGCTCAGTTTCTGGTTTCTAGGTCAGACCATGGTCAGTTGCTCAGTTTCTGGTTTCAATGTCAGACTGGTCAGTTGCTCAGTTTCTGGTTTCTCGGTCAGACTGTGGTCAGTTGGTCAGGTTCAGGTTGTCCTATCAGACTGTGGTCAGTTGGTCAGTTTCTGGTTTCTCGGTCAGACTGTGATCAGTTGGTCAGTTTCTGGTTGCCTCGGTCAGTCTGTGGTCAGTTGGCCAGTTTCTGGTTCTCTCGGTCAGACCGTGGTCAGTTGGTCAATTTCGGGTTCCTCGGTCAGACTGTGGTCAGTTGGGCAGTTACTGGTTCCTACGTCAGTTTGTGGTCAGTTGGTCATTTTCCGGTTTCTACGTCAGACTGTGGTCAGTTGGTCAGTTTCTGGTTTCTAGGTCAGTCTGTGGTCAGTTGCTCAATTTCTGGTTGTCTCGGTCAGTCTGTGGTCAGTTGGTCATTTTCTAGTTGCTCGGTCAGACTGTGGTCAGTTGGTCAGTTTCTGATTTCTAGGTCAGACTGTGGTCAGTTGGTCAGTTTCTGGTTTCCCGGTCAGACTGTGGTCAGTTGGTCAGTCTCTGGTTTCTAGATCAGACTGTGGTCAGTTGGTCAGTTTCTGGTTTCGAGGTCAGACTGTGGTCAGTTGGTCAGTTTCTTTTGTCTCGGTCAGAATGTGATCAGTTGCTCAGTTTCTGGTTTCGAGGTCAGACTGTGGTCAGTTGCTCAGTTTCTGGTTGTCTCGGTCAGTCTGTGGTCAGTTGGTCAGTTTCTGGTTTCTAAGTCAGATTGTGGTCAGTTAGTCAGTTTCAGGATGTCTCGGTCAGACTGTGGTCAGTTGGTCAGTTTCGGGTTGACTCGGTCAGACTGTGGTCAGTTGCTCAGTTTCAGGTTTCTAGTTGAAACTGTGGTCAGTTGGTCAGTTGGTCAGTTTCTGGTTTCTAGGTCAGACTGTGGTCAGTTGGTCAGTGTCTGGTTGCTCGGTGAGACTGTGGTCAGTTGGTCAGTTTCTGTTGTCTCAGTCAGACTGTGGTCAGTTGGTCAGTTTCTGGTTGCTCGGTCAGACTGTGGTCAGTTGGTCAGTTTCTTGTTTCCAGGTCAGACTGTGGTCAGTTGGTCAGTCTCTGGTTTCTAGGTCAGACTGTGGTCAGTTGGTCAGTTTCTGGTTTCTAGGTCAGACTGGTCATTTGATCAGTTTCTGGTTCCTAGTTCAGACTGTGGTCAGTTGGTCAGTTTCTGGTTGCTCGGTCAGACTGTGGTCAGTTGGTCAGTTTCTGGTTTCTCGGTCAGACTGTGGCCAGTTCATCAGTCTGTGGTTTAGGTCAGACTGTGGTCAGTTGGTCAGTTACTGGTTTCTAGGTGAGACTGTGGTCAGTTGGTGAGTTTCTGGTTTCTAGGTCAGACTGTGGTCAGTGGGTCAGTTTCTGATTACTTGTTCAGACTGTGGTCAGTTGGTCAGTTTCTTTTGTCTCGGTCAGACTGTGATCAATTGGTCAATTTCTGTTGTATCGGCCAGTCTGTGGTCAGTTGGTCAGTTTCTAGATGTCTCGGTCAGTCTATGGTCAGTTGGTCAGTTTCTGGTTCTCTTGGTCAGACTGTGGTCAGTTGGTCAATTTCGGGTTCCTCGGTAAGACTGTGGTCAGTTGGGCAGTTACTGGCTCCTAGGTCAGTTTGTGGTCAGTTGTTCAGTTGCTGTTGTCTCGGTCAGACTGTGGTCAGTTGGTCAGTTTCTGGTTTCTAGGTCAGACTGTGGTCAGTTGGTCAGTTTCATGTTTCTAGGTCAGACTGTGCCCAGTTCGTCAGTCTCTGGTTTCTAGGTCAGACTGTGGTCAGTTGGGCAGTTACTGGCTCCTAGGTCAGTTTGTGGTCAGTTGTTCAGTTGCTGTTGTCTCGGTCAGACTTTGGTCAGTTGCTCAGTTTCTGGTTTCTCGGTCAGACTGTGGTCAGTTGCTCAGTTTCTGGTTTCGAGGTCAGACCATGGTCAGTTGCTCAGTTTCTGGTTTCAATGTCAGACTGGTCAGTTGCTCAGTTTCTGGTTTCTCGGTCAGACTGTGGTCAGTTGGTCAGTTTCTGGTTGTCTCGGTCAGTCTGTTGTCAGTTGTCCAGTTTCTGGTTCTCTTGGTCAGACTGTGGTCAGTTGATCAATTTCGGGTTCCTCGGTCAGACTGTGGTCAGTTGGGCAGTTACTGGTTCCTAGGTCAGTTTGTGGTCAGTTGCTCAGTTTCTGTTGTCTCGGTCAGACTGTGGTCAGTTGCTCAGTTTCTGCTTTCTAGGTCAGACTGTGGTCAATTGCTCAGTTTCTGGTTGTCTCGGTCAGTCTGTGGTCAGTTGGTCATTTTCTGGTTTCTAGGTCAGATTGTGGTCAGTTGCTCAGGTTCAGGTTGTCCTATCAGACTGTGGTCAGTTGGTCAGTTTCTGGTTTCTCGGTCAGACTGTGGTCAGTTGCTCAGTTTCTGGTTTCTAGGTCAGACTGTGGTCAGTTGCTCAGTTTCTGGTTTCTAGGTCAGACTGTGATCAGTTGGTCAGTTTCTGGTTGCCTCGGTCAGTCTGTGGTCAGTTGGCCAGTTTCTGGTTCTCTCGGTCAGACCGTGGTCAGTTGGTCAATTTCGGGTTCCTCGGTCAGACTGTGGTCAGTTGGGCAGTTACTGGTTCCTACGTCAGTTTGTGGTCAGTTGGTCATTTTCCGGTTTCTACGTCAGACTGTGGTCAGTTGGTCAGTTTCTGGTTTCTAGGTCAGTCTGTGGTCAGTTGCTCCATTTCTGGTTGTCTCGGTCAGTCTGTGGTCAGTTGGTCATTTTCTAGTTGCTCGGTCAGACTGTGGTCAGTTGGTCAGTCTCTGGTTTCTAGATCAGACTGTGGTCAGTTGGTCAGTTTCTGGTTTCGAGGTCAGACTGTGGTCAGTTGGTCAGTTTCTTTTGTCTCGGTCAGTCTGTGGTCAGTTGGTCAGTTTCTGGTTTCTAAGTCAGATTGTGGTCAGTTAGTCAGTTTCAGGATGTCTCGGTCAGACTGTGGTCAGTTGGTCAGTTTCGGGTTGACTCGGTCAGACTGTGGTCAGTTGCTCAGTTTCAGGTTTCTAGTTGAAACTGTGGTCAGTTGGTCAGTTGGTCAGTTTCTGGTTTCTCGGTCAGACTGTGGTCAGTTGGTCAGTGTCTGGTTGCTCGGTGAGACTGTGGTCAGTTGGTCAGTTTCTGTTGTCTCAGTCAGACTGTGGTCAGTTGGTCAGTTTCTGGTTGCTCGGTCAGACTGTGGTCAGTTGGTCAGTTTCTTGTTTCCACGTCAGACTGTGGTCAGTTGGTCAGTCTCTGGTTTCTAGGTCAGACTGTGGTCAGTTGGTCAGTTTCTGGTTTCTAGGTCAGACTGGTCATTTGATCAGTTTCTGGTTCCTAGTTCAGACTGTGGTCAGTTGGTCAGTTTCTGGTTGCTCGGTCAGACTGTGGTCAGTTGGTCAGTTTCTGGTTTCTCGGTCAGACTGTGGCCAGTTCATCAGTCTGTGGTTTCCTGGTCAGACTGTGGTCAGTTGGTCAGTTACTGGTTTCTAGGTGAGACTGTGGTCAGTTGGTGAGTTTCTGGTTTCTAGGTCAGACTGTGGTCAGTGGGTCAGTTTCTGATTACTTGTTCAGACTGTGGTCAGTTGGTCAGTTTCTTTTGTCTCGGTCAGACTGTGATCAATTGGTCAATTTCGGTTGTATCGGCCAGTCTGTGGTCAGTTGGTCAGTTTCTAGATGTCTCGGTCAGTCTATGGTCAGTTGGTCAGTTTCTGGTTCTCTTGGTCAGACTGTGGTCAGTTGGTCAATTTCGGGTTCCTCGGTAAGACTGTGGTCAGTTGGGCAGTTACTGGCTCCTAGGTCAGTTTGTGGTCAGTTGTTCAGTTGCTGTTGTCTCGGTCAGACTGTGGTCAGTTGCTCAGTTTCTGGTTTCGAGGTCAGACTGGTCAGTTGCTCAGTTTCTGGTTTCTAGGTCAGACTGTGGTCAGTTGGTCAGTTTCTGGTTGTCTCGGTCAGTCTGTTGTCAGTTGGCCAGTTTCTGGTTCTCTTGGTCAGACTGTGGTCAGTTGGTCAATTTCGGGTTCCTCGGTCAGACTGTGGTCAGTTGGGCAGTTACTGGTTCCTAGGTCAGTTTGTGGTCAGTTGCTCAGTTTCTGTTGTCTCGGTCAGACTGTGGTCAGTTGCTCAGTTTCTGCTTTCTAGGTCAGACTATGGTCAATTGCTCAGTTTCTGGTTGTCTCGGTCAGTCTGTGGTCAGTTGGTCATTTTCTGGTTTCTAGGTCAGATTGTGGTCAGTTGCTCAGGTTCAGGTTGTCCTATCAGACTGTGGTCAGTTGGTCAGTTTCTGGTTTCTAGGTCAGACTGTGGTCAGTTGGTCAGTTTCATGTTTCTAGGTCAGACTGTGCCCAGTTCGTCAGTCTCTGGTTTCTAGGTCAGACTGTGGTCAGTTGGTCAGTTTCTGGTTTCTAGGTAAGACTGTGGTCAGTTGTTCAATTGGTGGTTTCTAGGTGAGACTGTGGTCAGTTGGTCAGTTTCTGCTTTCTAGGTCAGACTGTGGTCAGTTGGTCAATTCCTAGTTTCTAGGTCAGACTGTGGTGAGTTGGTGAGTTGCTGGTTTCTAGGTCAGACTGTGGTCAGTTGGTCAGTTTCTGGTTCCTAGTTCAGACTGTGGTCAGTTGGTCAGTTTCTTTTGTCTCGGTCAGGCTGTGAGCAGTTGGTCAATTTCTGTTGTCTCGGCCAGTCTGTGGTCAGTTGTTCAGTTTCTGGTTGTCTCGGTCAGTTTGTGGTCAGTTGATTAGTTTCTGGTTGATTTGGTCAGTCTGTGGTCAGTTGGTGAGTTTCTGGTTGTCTCGGTTAGTCTGTGGTCAGTTGCTGGTTCCTAGGTCAGACTGTGGTCAGTTGGTCAGTTTCTGTTGTCTCGGTCAGGCTGTGGTCTGTTGATCAGCTTCTGGTTTCTAGGTCAGACTGTGGTCAGTTGGTCAGTTACTGGTTTCTAGGTCAGACTTTGGTCAGTTGGTCAATTCCTGGTTTCTAGGTGAGACTGTGGTCAGTTGGTGAGTTTCTGGTTTCTAGGTCAGACTGTGGTCAGTGGGTCAGTTTCTGATTACTTGTTCAGACCATGGTCAGTTTCTCAGTTTCTGGTTTCGAGGTCAGACTGTGGTCAGTTGGTCAGTTTCTGGTTGTCTCGGTCAGTCTGTTGTCAGTTGGCCAGTTTCTGGTTCTCTTGGTCAGACTGTGGTCAGTTGGTCAATTTCGGGTTTCTCGGTCAGACTGTGGTCAGTTGGGCAGTTACTGGTTCCTAGGTCAGTTTGTGGTCAGTTGCTCAGTTTCTGTTGTCTCGGTCAGACTGTGGTCAGTTGCTCAGTTTCTGCTTTCTAGGTCAGACTGTGGTCAATTGCTCAGTTTCTGGTTGTCTCGGTCAGTCTGTGGTCGGTTGGTCATTTTCTGGTTTCTAGGTCAGATTGTGGTCAGTTGCTCAGGTTCAGGTTGTCCTATCAGACTGTGGTCAGTTGGTCAGTTTCTGGTTTCTAGGTCAGACTGTGGTCAGTTGGTCAGTTTCATGTTTCTAGGTCAGACTGTGCCCAGTTCGTCAGTCTCTGGTTTCTAGGTCAGACTGTGGTCAGTTGCTCAGTTTCTGGTTTCTAGGTCAGACTGTGGTCAGTTGCTCAGTTTCTGTTGTCTCGGTCAGGCTGTGGTCTGTTGATCAGTTTCTTGTATCTAGGTCAGATTGTGGTCAGTTGGTCAGTTTCAGGATGTCTCGGTCGGACTGTGGTCAGTTGGTCAGTTTTGTTGTCTCCGTCAGTCTGTGGTCAGTTGGTCATTTTCTGGTTTCTAGGTCAAATTGTGGTCAGTTAGTCAGTTTCAGGATGTCTCGGTCAGACTGTGGTCAGTTGGTCAGTTTCTGGTTTCTAGGTCAATCTGTGGTCAGTTGCTCAGTTTCTGGTTGTCTCGGTCAGTCTGTGGTCAGTTGGTCAGTTTCTGGTTTCTAAGTCAGATTGTGGTCAGTTAGTCAGTTTCAGGATGTCTCGGTCAGACTGTGGTCAGTTGGTCAGTTTCGGGTTGACTCGGTCAGACTGTGGTCAGTTGCTCAGTTTCAGGTTTCTAGTTGAAACTGTGGTCAGTTGGTCAGTTGGTCAGTTTCTGGTTTCTAGGTCAGACTGTGGTCAGTTGGTCAGTGTCTGGTTGCTCGGTGAGACTGTGGTCAGTTGGTCAGTTTCTGTTGTCTCAGTCAGACTGTGGTCAGTTGGTCAGTTTCTGGTTGCTCGGTCAGACTGTGGTCAGTTGGTCAGTTTCTTGTTTCCAGGTCAGACTGTGGTCAGTTGGTCAGTCTCTGGTTTCTAGGTCAGACTGTGGTCAGTTGGTCAGTTTCTGGTTTCTAGGTCAGACTGGTCATTTGATCAGTTTCTGGTTCCTAGTTCAGACTGTGGTCAGTTGGTCAGTTTCTGGTTGCTCGGTCAGACTGTGGTCAGTTGGTCAGTTTCTGGTTTCTCGGTCAGACTGTGGCCAGTTCATCAGTCTCTGGTTTCCTGGTCAGACTGTGGTCAGTTGGTCAGTTACTGGTTTCTAGGTCAGACTTTGGTCAGTTGGTCAATTCCTGGTTTCTAGGTGAGACTGTGGTCAGTTGGTGAGTTTCTGGTTTCTAGGTCAGACTGTGGTCAGTGGGTCAGTTTCTGATTACTTGTTCAGACCATGGTCAGTTTCTCAGTTTCTGGTTTCGAGGTCAGACTGTGGTCAGTTGGTCAGTTTCTGGTTGTCTCGGTCAGTCTGTTGTCAGTTGGCCAGTTTCTGGTTCTCTTGGTCAGACTGTGGTCAGTTGGTCAATTTCGGGTTTCTCGGTCAGACTGTGGTCAGTTGGGCAGTTACTGGTTCCTAGGTCAGTTTGTGGTCAGTTGCTCAGTTTCTGTTGTCTCGGTCAGACTGTGGTCAGTTGCTCAGTTTCTGCTTTCTAGGTCAGACTGTGGTCAATTGCTCAGTTTCTGGTTGTCTCGGTCAGTCTGTGGTCAGTTGGTCATTTTCTGGTTTCCAGGTCAGATTGTGGTCAGTTGCTCAGGTTCAGGTTGTCCTATCAGACTGTGGTCAGTTGGTCAGTTTCTGGTTTCTAGGTCAGACTGTGGTCAGTTGGTCAGTTTCATGTTTCTAGGTCAGACTGTGCCCAGTTCGTCAGTCTCTGGTTTCTAGGTCAGACTGTGGTCAGTTGGGCAGTTACTGGCTCCTAGGTCAGTTTGTGGTCAGTTGTTCAGTTGCTGTTGTGTCGGTCAGACTGTGGTCAGTTGCTCAGTTTCTGGTTTCTCGGTCAGACTGTGGTCAGTTGCTCAGTTTCTGGTTTCTAGGTCAGACTGTGGTGAGTTGGTGAGTTGCTGGTTTCTAGGTCAGACTGTGGTCAGTTGGTCAGTTTCGGGTTCCTCGGTCAGACTGTGGTCAGTTGGGCAGTTACTGGTTCCTACGTCAGTTTGTGGTCAGTTGGTCAGTTTCCGGTTTCTACGTCAGACTGGTCAGTTGGTCAGTTTCTGGTTTCTAGGTCAGTCTGTGGTCAGTTGCTCAATTTCTGGTTGTCTCGGTCAGTCTGTGGTCAGTTGGTCAGTTTCTAGTTGCTCGGTCAGACTGTGGTCAGTAGGTCAGTTTCTGATTTCTAGGTCAGACTGTGGTCAGTTGGTCAGTTTCTGGTTTCCCGGTCAGACTGTGGTCAGTTGGTCAGTCTCTGGTTTCTAGATCAGACTGTGGTCAGTTGGTCAGTTTCTGGTTCCTAGTTCAAACTGTGGTCAGTTGGTTAGTTTCTTTTGTCTCGGTCAGAATGTGATCAGTTGCTCAGTTTCTGGTTTCAAGGTCAGACTGTGGTCAGTTGCTCAGTTTCTGGTTGTCTCAGTCAGTCTATGGTCAGTTGGTCAGTTTCTGGTTTCTAAGTCAGATTGTGGTCAGTTAGTCAGTTTCAGGATGTCTCGGTCAGACTGTGGTCAGTTGGTCAGTTTCGGGTTGACTCGGTCAGACTGTGGTCAGTTGCTCAGTTTCAGGTTTCTAGTTGAAACTGTGGTCAGTTGGTCAGTTGGTCAGTTTCTGGTTTCTAGGTCAGACTGTGGTCAGTTGGTCAGTGTCTGGTTGCTCGGTGAGACTGTGGTCAGTTGGTCAGTTTCTGTTGTCTCAGTCAGACTGTGGTCAGTTGGTCAGTTTCTGGTTGCTCGGTCAGACTGTGGTCAGTTGGTCAGTTTCTTGTTTCCAGGTCAGACTGTGGTCAGTTGGTCAGTCTCTGGTTTCTAGGTCAGACTGTGGTCAGTTGGTCAGTTTCTGGTTTCTAGGTCAGACTGGTCATTTGATCAGTTTCTGGTTCCTAGTTCAGACTGTGGTCAGTTGGTCAGTTTCTGGTTGCTCGGTCAGACTGTGGTCAGTTGGTCAGTTTCTGGTTTCTCGGTCAGACTGTGGCCAGTTCATCAGTCTCTGGTTTCCTGGTCAGACTGTGGTCAGTTGGTCAGTTACTTGTTTCTAGGTCAGACTGTGGTCAGTTGGTCAGAGTTGGTCAATGTCTGGTTGCTCGGTGAGACTGTGTTCAGTTGGTCAGTTTCTGTTGTCTCAGTCAGACTGTGGTCAGTTGGTCAGTTTCTGGTTGCTCGGTCAGACTGTGGTCAGTTGGTCAGTTTCTTGTTTCCAGGTCAGACTGTGGTCAGTTGGTCAGTCTCTGGTTTCTAGGTCAGACTGTGGTCAGTTGGTCAGTTTCTGGTTTCTAGGTCAGACTGGTCATTTGATCAGTTTCTGGTTCCTAGTTCAGACTGTGGTCAGTTGGTCAGTTTCTGGTTGCTCGGTCAGACTGTGGTCAGTTGGTCAGTTTCTGGTTTCTCGGTCAGACTGTGGCCAGTTCATCAGTCTCTGGTTTCCTGGTCAGACTGTGGTCAGTTGGTCAGTTACTTGTTTCTAGGTCAGACTGTGGTCAGTTGGTCAGTGTCTGGTTGCTCGGTGAGACTGTGGTCAGTTGGTCAGTTTCTGTTGTCTCAGTCAGACTGTGGTCAGTTGGTCAGTTTCTGGTTGCTCGGTCAGACTGTGGTCAGTTGGTCAGTTTCTTGTTTCCAGGTCAGACTGTGGTCAGTTGGTCAGTTTCTTGTTTCCAGGTCAGACTGTGGTCAGTTGGTCAATTCCTGATTTCTAGGTGAGACTGTGGTCAGTTGGTGAGTTTCTGGTTTCTAGGTCAAACTGTGGTCAGTGGGTCAGTTTCTGATTACTTGTTCAGACTGTGGTCAGTTGGTCAGTTTCTTTTGTCTCGGTCAGACTGTGGTCAATTGGTCAATTTCTGTTGTATCGGGCAGTCTGTGGTCAGTTGGTCCGTTTCTAGATTTCTCGGTCAGTCTATGGTCAGTTGGTCAGTTTCTGGTTCTCTTGGTCAGACTGTGGTCAGTTGGTCAATTTCGGGTTCCTCGGTAAGACTGTGGTCAGTTGGGCAGTTACTGGCTCCTAGGTTAGTTTGTGGTCAGTTGTTCAGTTGCTGTTGTCTCGGTTAGACTGTGGTCAGTTGCTCAGTTTCTGGTTTCTAGGTCAGACTGTGGTCAGTTGCTCAGTTTCTGGTTTCTAGGTCAGACTGTGGTCATTTGCTCAGTTTCTGGTTTCTACGTCAGACCATGGTCAGTTGCTCAGTTTCTGGTTTCGATGTCAGACTGGTCAGTTGCTCAGTTTCTGGTTTCTAGGTCAGACTGTGGTCAGTTGGTCAGTTTCTGGTTGTCTCGGTCAGTCTGTTGTCAGTTGGCCAGTTTCTGGTTCTCTTGGTCAGACTGTGGTCAGTTGATCAATTTCGGGTTCCTCGGTCAGACAGTGGCCAGTTGGGCAGTTACTGGTTCCTAGGTCAGTTTGTGGTCAGTTGCTCAGTTTCCGTTGTCTCGGTCAGACTGTGGTCAGTTGCTCAGTTTCTGCTTTCTAGTTCAGACTGTGGTCAATTGCCCAGTTTCTGGTTTCTAGGTCAGTCTGTGGTCAGTTGGTCATTTTCTGGTTTCTAGGTCAGATTTTGGTCAGTTGCTCAGGTTCAGGTTGTCCTATCAGACTGTGGTCAGTTGGTCAGTTTCTGGTTTCTAGGTCAGACTGTGGTCAGTTGGTCAGTTTTGTGTTTCTAGGTCAGACTGTGCCCAGTTCGTCAGTCTCTGGTTTCTAGGTCAGACTGTGGTCAGTTGGGCAGTTACTGGCTCCTAGGTCAGTTTGTGGTCAGTTGTTCAGTTGCTGTTGTCTCGGTCAGACTGTGGTCAGTTGCTCAGTTTCTGGTTTCTCGGTCAGACTGTGGTCAGTTGCTCAGTTTCTGGTTTCTAGGTCAGACTGTGGTCAGTTCCTCAGTTTCTGGTTTCTAGGTCAGACTGTGATCAGTTGGTCAGTTTCTGGTTGCCTCGGTCAGTCTGTGGTCAGTTGGCCAGTTTCTGGTTCTCTCGGTCAGACTGTGGTCAGTTGGTCAATTTCGGGTTCCTCGGTCAGACTGTGGTCAGTTGGGCAGTTACTGGTTCCTACGTCAGTTTGTGGTCAGTTGGTCAGTTTCCGGTTTCTACGTCAGACTGTGGTCAGTTGGTCAGTTTCTGGTTTCTAGGTCAGTCTGTGGTCAGTTGCTCAATTTCTGGTTGTCTCGGTCAGTCTGTGGTCAGTTGGTCAGTTTCTAGTTGCTCGGTCAGACTGTGGTCAGTTGGTCAGTTTCTGATTTCTAGGTCAGACTGTGGTCAGTTGGTCAGTTTCTGGTTTCCCGGTCAGACTGTGGTCAGTTGGTCAGTCTCTGGTTTCTAGATCAGACTGTGGTCAGTTGGTCAGTTTCTGGTTCCTAGTTCAGTCTGTGGTCAGTTGCTCAATTTCTGGTTGTCTCGGTCAGTCTGTGGTCAGTTGGTCAGTTTCTAGTTGCTCGGTCAGACTGTGGTCAGTTGGTCAGTTTCTGATTTCTAGGTCAGACTGTGGTCAGTTGGTCAGTTTCTGGTTTCCCGGTCAGACTGTGGTCAGTTGGTCAGTTTCGGGTTCCTCGGTCAGACAGTGGCCAGTTGGGCAGTTACTGGTTCCTAGGTCAGTTTGTGGTCAGTTGCTCAGTTTCCGTTGTCTCGGTCAGACTGTGGTCAGTTGCTCAGTTTCTGCTTTCTAGGTCAGACTGTGGTCAATTGCCCAGTTTCTGGTTTCTAGGTCAGTCTGTGGTCAGTTGGTCATTTTCTGGTTTCTAGGTCAGATTTTGGTCAGTTGCTCAGGTTCAGGTTGTCCTATCAGACTGTGGTCAGTTGGTCAGTTTCTGGTTTCTAGGTCAGACTGTGGTCAGTTGGTCAGTTTTGTGTTTCTAGGTCAGACTGTGCCCAGTTCGTCAGTCTCTGGTTTCTAGGTCAGACTGTGGTCAGTTGGGCAGTTACTGGCTCCTAGGTCAGTTTGTGGTCAGTTGTTCAGTTGCTGTTGTCTCGGTCAGACTTTGGTCAGTTGCTCAGTTTCTGGTTTCTCGGTCAGACTGTGGTCAGTTGCTCAGTTTCTGGTTTCTAGGTCAGACTGTGGTCAGTTGCTCAGTTTCTGGTTTCTAGGTCAGACTGTGATCAGTTGGTCAGTTTCTGGTTGCCTCGGTCAGTCTGTGGTCAGTTGGCCAGTTTCTGGTTCTCTCGGTCAGACTGTGGTCAGTTGGTCAATTTCGGGTTCCTCGGTCAGACTGTGGTCAGTTGGGCAGTTACTGGTTCCTATGTCAGTTTGTGGTCAGTTGGTCAGTTTCCGGTTTCTACGTCAGACTGTGGTCAGTTGGTCAGTTTCTGGTTTCTAGGTCAGTCTGTGGTCAGTTGCTCAATTTCTGGTTGTCTCGGTCAGTCTGTGGTCAGTTGGTCAGTTTCTAGTTGCTCGGTCAGACTGTGGTCAGTTGGTCAGTTTCTGATTTCTAGGTCAGATTGTGGTCAGTTGGTCAGTTTCTGGTTCCTACGTCAGACTGTGGTCAGTTGGTCAGTCTCTGGTTTCTAGATCAGACTATGGTCAGTTGGTCAGTTTCTGGTTCCTAGTTCAGTCTGTGGTCAGTTGCTCAATTTCTGGTTGTCTCGGTCAGTCTGTGGTCAGTTGGTCAGTTTCTAGTTGCTCGGTCAGACTGTGGTCAGTTGGTCAGTTTCTGATTTCTAGGTCAGACTGTGGTCAGTTGGTCAGTTTCTGGTTTCCCGGTCAGACTGTGGTCAGTTGGTCAGTTTCTGGTTTCCCGGTCAGACTGTGGTCAGTTGGTCAGTTTCTGGTTTCTAAGTCAGATTGTGGTCAGTTAGTCAGTTTCAGGATGTCTCGGTCAGACTGTGGTCAGTTGGTCAGTTTCGGGTTGACTCGATCAGACTGTGGTCAGTTGCTCAGTTTCTGGTTTCTAGGTCAGACTGTGGTCAGTTGGTCAGTGTCTAGTTGCTCGGTGAGACTGTGGTCAGTTGGTCAGTTTCTGTTGTCTCAGTCAGACTGTGGTCAGTTGGTCAGTTTCTTGTTGCTCGGTCAGACTGTGGTCAGTTGGTCAGTTTCTTGTTTCCAGGTCAGACTGTGGTCAGTTGGTCAGTCTCTGGTTTCTAGGTCAGACTGTGGTCAGTTGGTCAGTTTCTGGTTTCTAGGTCAGACTGCTCATTTGATCAGTTTCTGGTTCCTAGTTCAGACTGTGGTCAGTTGGTCAGTTTCTGGTTGCTCGGTCAGACTGTGGCCAGTTCATCAGTCTGTGGTTACCTGGTCAGACTGTGGTCAGTTACTGGTTTCTAGGTCAGACTTTGGTCAGTTGGTCAATTCCTGGTTTCTAGGTGAGACTGTGGTCAGTTGGTCAGTTTCTGGTTTCTAAGTCAGATTGTGGTCAGTGGGTCAGTTTCTGATTACTTGTTCAGACTGTGGTCAGTTGGTCAGTTTCTTTTGTCTCGGTCAGACTGTGATCAATTGGTCAATTTCTGTTGTATCGGCCAGTCTGTGGTCAGTTGGTCAGTTTCTAGATGTCTCGGTCAGTCTATGGTCAGTTGGTCAGTTTCTGGTTCTCTTGGTCAGACTGTGGTCAGTTGGTCAATTTCGGGTTCCTCGGTAAGACTGTGGTCAGTTGGGCAGTTACTGGCTCTTAGGTCAGTTTGTGGTCAGTTGTTCAGTTGCTGTTGTCTCGGTCAGACTGTGGTCAGTTGCTCAGTTTCTGGTTTCTAGGTCAGACCATGGTCAGTTGCTCAGTTTCTGGTTTCGAGGTCAGACTGGTCAGTTGCTCAGTTTCTGGTTTCTAGGTCAGACTGTGGTCAGTTGGTCAGTTTCTGGTTGTCTCGGTCAGTCTGTTGTCAGTTGGCCAGTTTCTGGTTCTCTTGGTCAGACTGTGGTCAGTTGGTCAATTTCGGGTTCCTCGGTCAGACTGTGGTCAGTTGGGCAGTTACTGGTTCCTAGGTCAGTTTGTGGTCAGTTGCTCAGTTTCTGTTGTCTCGGTCAGACTGTGGTCAGTTGCTCAGTTTCTGGTTTCTAGGTCAGACTGTGGTCAATTGCTCAGTTTCTGGTTGTCTCGGTCAGTCTGTGGTCAGTTGGTCATTTTCTGGTTTCTAGGTCAGTTGCTCAGGTTCAGGTTGTCCTATCAGACTGTGGTCAGTTGGTCAGTTTCTGGTTTCTAGGTCAGACTGTGGTCAGTTGGTCAGTTTCGTGTTTCTAGGTCAGACTGTGCCCAGTTCGTCAGTCTCTGGTTTCTAGGTCAGACTGTGGTCAGTTGGTCAGTTTCTGGTTTCTAGGTAAGACTGTGGTCAGTTGTTCAATTGGTGGTTTCTAGGTGAGACTGTGGTCAGTTGGTCAGTTTCTGCTTTCTAGGTCAGACTGTGGTCAGTTGGTCAATTCCTGGTTTCTAGGTCAGACTGTGGTGAGTTGGTGAGTTGCTGGTTTCTAGGTCAGACTGTGGTCAGTTGGTCAGTTTCTGGTTCCTAGTTCAGACTGTGGTCAGTTGGTCAGTTTCTTTTGTCTCGGTCAGGCTGTGAGCAGTTGGTCAATTTCTGTTGTCTCGGCCAGTCTGTGGTCAGTTGTTCAGTTTCTGGTATTCTCGGTCAGTTTGTGGTCTGTTGATTAGTTTCTGGTTGATTTGGTCAGTCTGTGGTCAGTTGGTGAGTTTCTGGTTGTCTCGGTTAGTCTGTGGTCAGTTACTGGTTCCTAGGTCAGACTGTGGTCAGTTGGTCAGTTTCTGTTGTCTCGGTCAGGCTGTGGTCTGTTGATCAGCTTCTGGTTTCTGGGTCAGACTGTGGTCAGTTGCTCAGTTTCTGGTCTCTAGGTCAGACTGTGGTCAGCTGGTCAGTTTCTGGTTTCTCGGTCAGACTGTGGTCAGTTGCTCAGTTTCTGGTTTCTAGGTCAGACTGTGGTCAGTTGCTCAGTTTCTGTTGTCTCGGTCAGGCTGTGGTCTGTTGATCAGTTTCTTGTATCTAGGTCAGATTGTGGTCAGTTGGTCAGTTTCAGGATGTCTCGGTCGGACTGTGGTCAGTTGGTCAGTTTTGTTGTCTCCGTCAGTCTGTGGTCAGTTGGTCATTTTCTGGTTTCTAGGTCAGACTGTGGTCAGTTGGTCAGTGTCTGGTTGCTCGGTGAGACTGTGGTCAGTTGGTCAGTTTCTGTTGTCTCAGTCAGACTGTGGTCAGTTGGTCAGTTTCTGGTTGCTCGGTCAAACTGTGGTCAGTTGGTCAGTTTCTTGTTTCCAGGTCAGACTGTGGTCAGTTGGTCAGTCTCTGGTTTCTAGGTCAGACTGTGGTCAGTTGGTCAGTTTCTGGTTTCTAGGTCAGACTGGTCATTTGATCAGTTTCTGGTTCCTAGTTCAGACTGTGGTCAGTTTGTCAGTTTCTGGTTGCTCGGTCAGACTGTGGTCAGTTGGTCAGTTTCTGGTTTCTCGGTCAGACTGTGGCCAGTTCATCAGTCTCTGGTTTCCTGGTCAGACTGTGGTCAGTTGGTCAGTTACTGGTTTCTAGGTCAGACTTTGGTCAGTTGGTCAATTCCTGGTTTCTAGGTGAGACTGTGGTCAGTTGGTGAGTTTCTGGTTTCTAGGTCAGACTGTGGTCAGTGGGTCAGTTTCTGATTACTTGTTCAGACTGTCGTCAGTTGGTCAGTTTCTTTTGTCTCGGTCAGACTGTGATCAATTGGTCAATTTCTGTTGTATCGGCCAGTCTGTGGTCAGTTGGTCAGTTTCTAGATGTCTCGGTCAGTCTATGGTCAGTTGGTCAGTTTCTGGTTCTCTTGGTCAGACTGTGGTCAGTTGGTCAATTTCGGGTTCCTCGGTAAGACTGTGGTCAGTTGGGCAGTTACTGGCTCCTAGGTCAGACCATGGTCAGTTGCTCAGTTTCTGGTTTCGAGGTCAGACTGTCAGTTGGTCAGTTTCTGGTTTCTAGGTCAGACTGTGGTCAGTTGGTCAGTTTCTGGTTGTCTCGGTCAGTCTGTTGTCAGTTGGCCAGTTTCTGGTTCTCTTGGTCAGACTGTGGTCAGTTGGTCAATTTCGGGTTCCTCGGTCAGACTGTGGTCAGTTGGGCAGTTACTGGTTCCTAGGTCAGTTTGTGGTCAGTTGCTCAGTTTCTGTTGTCTCGGTCAGACTGTGGTCAGTTGCTCAGTTTCTGGTTTCTAGGTCAGACTGTGGTCAATTGCTCAGTTTCTGGTTGTCTCGGTCAGTCTGTGGTCAGTTGGTAATTTTCTGGTTTCTAGGTCAGATTGTGGTCAGTTGCTCAGGTTCAGGTTGTCCTATCAGACTGTGGTCAGTTGGTCAGTTTCTGGTTTCTAGGTCAGATTGTGGTCAGTTAGTCAGTTTCAGGATGTCTCGGTCAGACTGTGGTCAGTTGGTCAGTTTCTGGTTTCTAGGTCAATCTGTGGTCAGTTGCTCAGTTTCTGGTTGTCTCGGTCAGACTGTGGTCAGTTGGTCAGTTTCTGGTTTCTAAGTCAGATTGTGGTCAGTTAGTCAGTTTCAGGATGTCTCGGTCACACTGTGGTCAGTTGGTCAGTTTCGGGTTGACTCGGTCAGACTGTGGTCAGTTGCTCAGTTTCAGGTTTCTAGTTGAAACTGTGGTCAGTTGGTCATTTGGTCAGTTTCTGGGATCTAGGTCAGACTGTGGTCAGTGTCTGGTTGCTCGGTCAGACTGTGGTCAGTTGGTCAGTTTCTGTTGTCTCAGTCAGACTGTGGTCAGTCGGTCAGTTTCTGGTTGCTCGGTCAGACTGTGGTCAGTTGGTCAATTTCTGGTTTTCAGGTCAGACTGTGGTCAGTTGGTCAGTCTCTGGTTTCTAGGTCAGACTGTGGTCAGTTGGTCAGTTTCTGGTTTCTAGGTCAGACTGTGGTCATTTGATCAGTTTCTGGTTCCTAGTACAGACTGTGGTCAGTTGGTCAGTTTCTGGTTGCTCGGTCAGACTGTGGTCAGTTGGTCAGTTTCTGGTTTCTAGGTCAGACTTTGGTCAGTTGGTCAATTCCTGGTTTCTAAGTGAGACTGTGGTCAGTTGGTGAGTTTCTGGTTTCTAGGTCAGACTGTGGTCAGTGGGTCAGTTTCTGATTCCTTGTTCAGACTGTGGTCAGTTGGTCAGTTTCTTTTGTCTCGGTCAGACTGTGATCAGTTGGTCAATTTCTGTTGTATCGGCCAGTCTGTGGTCAGTTTCTGGATGTCTCGGTCAGTCTATGGTCAGTTGGCCAGTTTCTGGTTCTCTTGGTCAGACTGTGGTCAGTTGGTCAATTTCGGGTTCCTCGGTAAGACTGTGGTCAGTTGGGCAGTTACTGGTTCCTAGGTCAGTTTGTGGTCAGTTGCTCAGTTTCTGTTGTCTCGGTCAGACTGTGGTCAGTTGCTCAGTTTCTGGTTTCTAGGTCAGACTGTGGTCAATTGCTCAGTTTCCGGTTGTCTCGGTCAGTCTGTGGTCAGTTGGTCATTTTCTGGTTTCTAGGTCAGATTGTGGTCAGTTGCTCAGGTTCAGGCTGTCCTGTCAGACTGTGGTCAGTTGGTCTGTTTCTGGTTTCTAGGTCAGACTGTGGTCAGTTGGTCAGTTTCGTGTTTCTAGGTCAGACTGTGCCCAGTTCGTCAGTCTCTGGTTTCTAGGTCAGACTGTGGTCAGTTGGTCAGTTTCTGGTTTCTAGGTAAGACTGTGGTCAGTTGTTCAATTGGTGGTTTCTAGTTGAGACTGTGGTCAGTTGGTCAGTTTCTGCTTTCTAGGTCAGACTGTGGTCAGTTGGTGAGTTGCTGGTTTCTAGGTCAGACTGTGGTCAGTTGGTCAGTTTCTGGTTCCTAGTTCAGACTGTGGTCAGTTGGTCAGTTTCTTTTGTCTCGGCCAGTCTGTGGTCAGTTGTTCAGTTTCTGGTTGTCTCGGTCAGTTTGTGGTCAGTTGATTAGTTTCTGTTTGATTTGGTCAGTCTGTGGTCAGTTGGTGAGTTTCTGGTTGTCTTGGATAGTCTGTGGTCAGTTACTGGTTCCTAGGTCAGACTGTGGTCAGTTGGTCAGTTTCTGTTGTCTCGGTCAGGCTGTGGTCAGTTGATCAGCTTCTGGTTTCTAGGTCAGACTGTGGTCAGTTGCTCAGTTTCTGGTCTTTAGGTCAGACTGTGGTCAGTTGCTCAGTTTCTGGTTTCTCAGTCAGACTATGGTCAGTTGCTCAGTTTCTGGTCTCTAGGTCAGACTGTGGTCAGTTGCTCAGTTTCTGGTTTCTCGGTCAGACTATGGTCAGTTGCTCAGTTTCTGGTCTCTAGGTCAGACTGTGGTTAGTTGCTCAGTTTCTGGTTTCTCGGTCAGACTGTGGTCAGTTGCTCAGTTTCTGGTTTCTAGGTCAGACTGTGATCAGTTGGTCAGTTTCTGGTTGCCTCGGTCAGTCTGTGGTCAGTTGGCCAGTTTCTGGTTCTCTCGGTCAGACTGTGGTCAGTTGGTCAATTTCGGGTTCCTCGGTCAGACTGTGGTCAGTTGGGCAGTTACTGGTTCCTACGTCAGTTTGTGGTCAGTTGGTCATTTTCCGGTTTCTACGTCAGACTGTGGTCAGTTGGTCAGTTTCTGGTTTCTAGGTCAGTCTGTGGTCAGTTGCTCAATTTCTGGTTGTCTCGGTCAGTCTGTGGTCAGTTGGTCATTTTCTAGTTGCTCGGTCAGACTGTGGTCAGTTGGTCAGTTTCTGATTTCTAGGTCAGACTGTGGTCAGTTGGTCAGTTTCTGGTTTCCCGGTCAGACTGTGGTCAGTTGGTCAGTCTCTGGTTTCTAGATCAGACTGTGGTCAGTTGGTCAGTTTCTGGTTTCGAGGTCAGACTGTGGTCAGTTGGTCAGTTTCTTTTGTCTCGGTCAGAATGTGATCAGTTGCTCAGTTTCTGGTTTCGAGGTCAGACTGTGGTCAGTTGCTCAGTTTCTGGTTGTCTCGGTCAGTCTGTGGTCAGTTGGTCAGTTTCTGGTTTCTAAGTCAGATTGTGGTCAGTTAGTCAGTTTCAGGATGTCTCGGTCAGACTGTGGTCAGTTGGTCAGTTTCGGGTTGACTCGGTCAGACTGTGGTCAGTTGCTCAGTTTCAGGTTTCTAGTTGAAACTGTGGTCAGTTGGTCAGTTGGTCAGTTTCTGGTTTCTACTCAGACTGTGGTCAGTTGGTCAGTGTCTGGTTGCTCGGTGAGACTGTGGTCAGTTGGTCAGTTTCTGTTGTCTCAGTCAGACTGTGGTCAGTTGGTCAGTTTCTGGTTGCTCGGTCAGACTGTGGTCAGTTGGTCAGTTTCTTGTTTCCAGGTCAGACTGTGGTCAGTTGGTCAGTCTCTGGTTTCTAGGTCAGACTGTGGTCAGTTGGTCAGTTTCTGGTTTCTAGGTCAGACTGGTCATTTGATCAGTTTCTGGTTCCTAGTTCAGACTGTGGTCAGTTGGTCAGTTTCTGGTTGCTCGGTCAGACTGTGGTCAGTTGGTGAGTTTCTGGTTTCTAGGTCAGACTGTGGTCAGTGGGTCAGTTTCTGATTACTTGTTCAGACTGTGGTCAGTTGGTCAGTTTCTTTTGTCTCGGTCAGACTGTGATCAATTGGTCAATTTCTGTTGTATCGGCCAGTCTGTGGTCAGTTGGTCAGTTTCTAGATGTCTCGGTCAGTCTATGGTCAGTTGGTCAGTTTCTGGTTCTCTTGGTCAGACTGTGGTCAGTTGGTCAATTTCGGGTTCCTCGGTAAGACTGTGGTCAGTTGGGCAGTTACTGGCTCCTAGGTCAGTTTGTGGTCAGTTGTTCAGTTGCTGTTGTCTCAGTCAGACTTTGGTCAGTTGCTCAGTTTCTGGTTTCGAGGTCAGACTGGTCAGTTGCTCAGTTTCTGGTTTCTAGGTCAGACCATGGTCAGTTGCTCAGTTTCTGGTTTCAATGTCAGACTGGTCAGTTGCTCAGTTTCTGGTTTCTCGGTCAGACTGTGGTCAGTTGGTCAGGTTCAGGTTGTCCTATCAGACTGTGGTCAGTTGGTCAGTTTCTGGTTTCTCGGTCAGACTGTGATCAGTTGGTCAGTTTCTGGTTGCTCGGTCAGACTGTGGTCAGTTGGTCAGTTTCTTGTTTCCAGGTCAGACTGTGGTCAGTTGGTCAGTCTCTGGTTTCTAGGTCAGACTGTGGTCAGTTGGTCAGTTTCTGGTTTCTAGGTCAGACTGGTCATTTGATCAGTTTCTGGTTCCTAGTTCAGACTGTGGTCAGTTGGTCAGTTTCTGGTTGCTCGGTCAGACTGTGGTCAGTTGGTCAGTTTCTGGTTTCTCGGTCAGACTGTGGCCAGTTCATCAGTCTCTGGTTTCCTGGTCAGACTGTGGTCAGTTGGTCAGTTACTTGTTTCTAGGTCAGACTGTGGTCAGTTGGTCAGAGTTGGTCAATGTCTGGTTGCTCGGTGAGACTGTGTTCAGTTGGTCAGTTTCTGTTGTCTCAGTCAGACTGTGGTCAGTTGGTCAGTTTCTGGTTGCTCGGTCAGACTGTGGTCAGTTGGTCAGTTTCTTGTTTCCAGGTCAGACTGTGGTCAGTTGGTCAGTCTCTGGTTTCTAGGTCAGACTGTGGTCAGTTGGTCAGTTTCTGGTTTCTAGGTCAGACTGGTCATTTGATCAGTTTCTGGTTCCTAGTTCAGACTGTGGTCAGTTGGTCAGTTTCTGGTTGCTCGGTCAGACTGTGGTCAGTTGGTCAGTTTCTGGTTTCTCGGTCAGACTGTGGCCAGTTCATCAGTCTCTGGTTTCCTGGTCAGACTGTGGTCAGTTGGTCAGTTACTTGTTTCTAGGTCAGACTGTGGTCAGTTGGTCAGTGTCTGGTTGCTCGGTGAGACTGTGGTCAGTTGGTCAGTTTCTGTTGTCTCAGTCAGACTGTGGTCAGTTGGTCAGTTTCTGGTTGCTCGGTCAGACTGTGGTCAGTTGGTCAGTTTCTTGTTTCCAGGTCAGACTGTGGTCAGTTGGTCAGTTTCTTGTTTCCAGGTCAGACTGTGGTCAGTTGGTCAATTCCTGATTTCTAGGTGAGACTGTGGTCAGTTGGTGAGTTTCTGGTTTCTAGGTCAAACTGTGGTCAGTGGGTCAGTTTCTGATTACTTGTTCAGACTGTGGTCAGTTGGTCAGTTTCTTTTGTCTCGGTCAGACTGTGGTCAATTGGTCAATTTCTGTTGTATCGGGCAGTCTGTGGTCAGTTGGTCCGTTTCTAGATTTCTCGGTCAGTCTATGGTCAGTTGGTCAGTTTCTGGTTCTCTTGGTCAGACTGTGGTCAGTTGGTCAATTTCGGGTTCCTCGGTAAGACTGTGGTCAGTTGGGCAGTTACTGGCTCCTAGGTCAGTTTGTGGTCAGTTGTTCAGTTGCTGTTGTCTCGGTTAGACTGTGGTCAGTTGCTCAGTTTCTGGTTTCTAGGTCAGACTGTGGTCAGTTGCTCAGTTTCTGGTTTCTAGGTCAGACTGTGGTCATTTGCTCAGTTTCTGGTTTCTACGTCAGACCATGGTCAGTTGCTCAGTTTCTGGTTTCGATGTCAGACTGGTCAGTTGCTCAGTTTCTGGTTTCTAGGTCAGACTGTGGTCAGTTGGTCAGTTTCTGGTTGTCTCGGTCAGTCTGTTGTCAGTTGGCCAGTTTCTGGTTCTCTTGGTCAGACTGTGGTCAGTTGATCAATTTCGGGTTCCTCGGTCAGACAGTGGCCAGTTGGGCAGTTACTGGTTCCTAGGTCAGTTTGTGGTCAGTTGCTCAGTTTCCGTTGTCTCGGTCAGACTGTGGTCAGTTGCTCAGTTTCTGCTTTCTAGTTCAGACTGTGGTCAATTGCCCAGTTTCTGGTTTCTAGGTCAGTCTGTGGTCAGTTGGTCATTTTCTGGTTTCTAGGTCAGATTTTGGTCAGTTGCTCAGGTTCAGGTTGTCCTATCAGACTGTGGTCAGTTGGTCAGTTTCTGGTTTCTAGGTCAGACTGTGGTCAGTTGGTCAGTTTTGTGTTTCTAGGTCAGACTGTGCCCAGTTCGTCAGTCTCTGGTTTCTAGGTCAGACTGTGGTCAGTTGGGCAGTTACTGGCTCCTAGGTCAGTTTGTGGTCAGTTGTTCAGTTGCTGTTGTCTCGGTCAGACTGTGGTCAGTTGCTCAGTTTCTGGTTTCTCGGTCAGACTGTGGTCAGTTGCTCAGTTTCTGGTTTCTAGGTCAGACTGTGGTCAGTTCCTCAGTTTCTGGTTTCTAGGTCAGACTGTGATCAGTTGGTCAGTTTCTGGTTGCCTCGGTCAGTCTGTGGTCAGTTGGCCAGTTTCTGGTTCTCTCGGTCAGACTGTGGTCAGTTGGTCAATTTCGGGTTCCTCGGTCAGACTGTGGTCAGTTGGGCAGTTACTGGTTCCTACGTCAGTTTGTGGTCAGTTGGTCAGTTTCCGGTTTCTACGTCAGACTGTGGTCAGTTGGTCAGTTTCTGGTTTCTAGGTCAGTCTGTGGTCAGTTGCTCAATTTCTGGTTGTCTCGGTCAGTCTGTGGTCAGTTGGTCAGTTTCTAGTTGCTCGGTCAGACTGTGGTCAGTTGGTCAGTTTCTGATTTCTAGGTCAGACTGTGGTCAGTTGGTCAGTTTCTGGTTTCCCGGTCAGACTGTGGTCAGTTGGTCAGTCTCTGGTTTCTAGATCAGACTGTGGTCAGTTGGTCAGTTTCTGGTTCCTAGTTCAGTCTGTGGTCAGTTGCTCAATTTCTGGTTGTCTCGGTCAGTCTGTGGTCAGTTGGTCAGTTTCTAGTTGCTCGGTCAGACTGTGGTCAGTTGGTCAGTTTCTGATTTCTAGGTCAGACTGTGGTCAGTTGGTCAGTTTCTGGTTTCCCGGTCAGACTGTGGTCAGTTGGTCAGTTTCGGGTTCCTCGGTCAGACAGTGGCCAGTTGGGCAGTTACTGGTTCCTAGGTCAGTTTGTGGTCAGTTGCTCAGTTTCCGTTGTCTCGGTCAGACTGTGGTCAGTTGCTCAGTTTCTGCTTTCTAGGTCAGACTGTGGTCAATTGCCCAGTTTCTGGTTTCTAGGTCAGTCTGTGGTCAGTTGGTCATTTTCTGGTTTCTAGGTCAGATTTTGGTCAGTTGCTCAGGTTCAGGTTGTCCTATCAGACTGTGGTCAGTTGGTCAGTTTCTGGTTTCTAGGTCAGACTGTGGTCAGTTGGTCAGTTTTGTGTTTCTAGGTCAGACTGTGCCCAGTTCGTCAGTCTCTGGTTTCTAGGTCAGACTGTGGTCAGTTGGGCAGTTACTGGCTCCTAGGTCAGTTTGTGGTCAGTTGTTCAGTTGCTGTTGTCTCGGTCAGACTTTGGTCAGTTGCTCAGTTTCTGGTTTCTCGGTCAGACTGTGGTCAGTTGCTCAGTTTCTGGTTTCTAGGTCAGACTGTGGTCAGTTGCTCAGTTTCTGGTTTCTAGGTCAGACTGTGATCAGTTGGTCAGTTTCTGGTTGCCTCGGTCAGTCTGTGGTCAGTTGGCCAGTTTCTGGTTCTCTCGGTCAGACTGTGGTCAGTTGGTCAATTTCGGGTTCCTCGGTCAGACTGTGGTCAGTTGGGCAGTTACTGGTTCCTATGTCAGTTTGTGGTCAGTTGGTCAGTTTCCGGTTTCTACGTCAGACTGTGGTCAGTTGGTCAGTTTCTGGTTTCTAGGTCAGTCTGTGGTCAGTTGCTCAATTTCTGGTTGTCTCGGTCAGTCTGTGGTCAGTTGGTCAGTTTCTAGTTGCTCGGTCAGACTGTGGTCAGTTGGTCAGTTTCTGATTTCTAGGTCAGATTGTGGTCAGTTGGTCAGTTTCTGGTTCCTACGTCAGACTGTGGTCAGTTGGTCAGTCTCTGGTTTCTAGATCAGACTATGGTCAGTTGGTCAGTTTCTGGTTCCTAGTTCAGTCTGTGGTCAGTTGCTCAATTTCTGGTTGTCTCGGTCAGTCTGTGGTCAGTTGGTCAGTTTCTGATTTCTAGGTCAGACTGTGGTCAGTTGGTCAGTTTCTGGTTTCCCGGTCAGACTGTGGTCAGTTGGTCAGTTTCTGGTTTCCCGGTCAGACTGTGGTCAGTTGGTCAGTTTCTGGTTTCTAAGTCAGATTGTGGTCAGTTAGTCAGTTTCAGGATGTCTCGGTCAGACTGTGGTCAGTTGGTCAGTTTCGGGTTGACTCGATCAGACTGTGGTCAGTTGCTCAGTTTCTGGTTTCTAGGTCAGACTGTGGTCAGTTGGTCAGTGTCTAGTTGCTCGGTGAGACTGTGGTCAGTTGGTCAGTTTCTGTTGTCTCAGTCAGACTGTGGTCAGTTGGTCAGTTTCTTGTTGCTCGGTCAGACTGTGGTCAGTTGGTCAGTTTCTTGTTTCCAGGTCAGACTGTGGTCAGTTGGTCAGTCTCTGGTTTCTAGGTCAGACTGTGGTCAGTTGGTCAGTTTCTGGTTTCTAGGTCAGACTGCTCATTTGATCAGTTTCTGGTTCCTAGTTCAGACTGTGGTCAGTTGGTCAGTTTCTGGTTGCTCGGTCAGACTGTGGCCAGTTCATCAGTCTGTGGTTACCTGGTCAGACTGTGGTCAGTTACTGGTTTCTAGGTCAGACTTTGGTCAGTTGGTCAATTCCTGGTTTCTAGGTGAGACTGTGGTCAGTTGGTCAGTTTCTGGTTTCTAAGTCAGATTGTGGTCAGTGGGTCAGTTTCTGATTACTTGTTCAGACTGTGGTCAGTTGGTCAGTTTCTTTTGTCTCGGTCAGACTGTGATCAATTGGTCAATTTCTGTTGTATCGGCCAGTCTGTGGTCAGTTGGTCAGTTTCTAGATGTCTCGGTCAGTCTATGGTCAGTTGGTCAGTTTCTGGTTCTCTTGGTCAGACTGTGGTCAGTTGGTCAATTTCGGGTTCCTCGGTAAGACTGTGGTCAGTTGGGCAGTTACTGGCTCTTAGGTCAGTTTGTGGTCAGTTGTTCAGTTGCTGTTGTCTCGGTCAGACTGTGGTCAGTTGCTCAGTTTCTGGTTTCTAGGTCAGACCATGGTCAGTTGCTCAGTTTCTGGTTTCGAGGTCAGACTGGTCAGTTGCTCAGTTTCTGGTTTCTAGGTCAGACTGTGGTCAGTTGGTCAGTTTCTGGTTGTCTCGGTCAGTCTGTTGTCAGTTGGCCAGTTTCTGGTTCTCTTGGTCAGACTGTGGTCAGTTGGTCAATTTCGGGTTCCTCGGTCAGACTGTGGTCAGTTGGGCAGTTACTGGTTCCTAGGTCAGTTTGTGGTCAGTTGCTCAGTTTCTGTTGTCTCGGTCAGACTGTGGTCAGTTGCTCAGTTTCTGGTTTCTAGGTCAGACTGTGGTCAATTGCTCAGTTTCTGGTTGTCTCGGTCAGTCTGTGGTCAGTTGGTCATTTTCTGGTTTCTAGGTCAGTTGCTCAGGTTCAGGTTGTCCTATCAGACTGTGGTCAGTTGGTCAGTTTCTGGTTTCTAGGTCAGACTGTGGTCAGTTGGTCAGTTTCGTGTTTCTAGGTCAGACTGTGCCCAGTTCGTCAGTCTCTGGTTTCTAGGTCAGACTGTGGTCAGTTGGTCAGTTTCTGGTTTCTAGGTAAGACTGTGGTCAGTTGTTCAATTGGTGGTTTCTAGGTGAGACTGTGGTCAGTTGGTCAGTTTCTGCTTTCTAGGTCAGACTGTGGTCAGTTGGTCAATTCCTGGTTTCTAGGTCAGACTGTGGTGAGTTGGTGAGTTGCTGGTTTCTAGGTCAGACTGTGGTCAGTTGGTCAGTTTCTGGTTCCTAGTTCAGACTGTGGTCAGTTGGTCAGTTTCTTTTGTCTCGGTCAGGCTGTGAGCAGTTGGTCAATTTCTGTTGTCTCGGCCAGTCTGTGGTCAGTTGTTCAGTTTCTGGTATTCTCGGTCAGTTTGTGGTCTGTTGATTAGTTTCTGGTTGATTTGGTCAGTCTGTGGTCAGTTGGTGAGTTTCTGGTTGTCTCGGTTAGTCTGTGGTCAGTTACTGGTTCCTAGGTCAGACTGTGGTCAGTTGGTCAGTTTCTGTTGTCTCGGTCAGGCTGTGGTCTGTTGATCAGCTTCTGGTTTCTGGGTCAGACTGTGGTCAGTTGCTCAGTTTCTGGTCTCTAGGTCAGACTGTGGTCAGCTGGTCAGTTTCTGGTTTCTCGGTCAGACTGTGGTCAGTTGCTCAGTTTCTGGTTTCTAGGTCAGACTGTGGTCAGTTGCTCAGTTTCTGTTGTCTCGGTCAGGCTGTGGTCTGTTGATCAGTTTCTTGTATCTAGGTCAGATTGTGGTCAGTTGGTCAGTTTCAGGATGTCTCGGTCGGACTGTGGTCAGTTGGTCAGTTTTGTTGTCTCCGTCAGTCTGTGGTCAGTTGGTCATTTTCTGGTTTCTAGGTCAGACTGTGGTCAGTTGGTCAGTGTCTGGTTGCTCGGTGAGACTGTGGTCAGTTGGTCAGTTTCTGTTGTCTCAGTCAGACTGTGGTCAGTTGGTCAGTTTCTGGTTGCTCGGTCAAACTGTGGTCAGTTGGTCAGTTTCTTGTTTCCAGGTCAGACTGTGGTCAGTTGGTCAGTCTCTGGTTTCTAGGTCAGACTGTGGTCAGTTGGTCAGTTTCTGGTTTCTAGGTCAGACTGGTCATTTGATCAGTTTCTGGTTCCTAGTTCAGACTGTGGTCAGTTTGTCAGTTTCTGGTTGCTCGGTCAGACTGTGGTCAGTTGGTCAGTTTCTGGTTTCTCGGTCAGACTGTGGCCAGTTCATCAGTCTCTGGTTTCCTGGTCAGACTGTGGTCAGTTGGTCAGTTACTGGTTTCTAGGTCAGACTTTGGTCAGTTGGTCAATTCCTGGTTTCTAGGTGAGACTGTGGTCAGTTGGTGAGTTTCTGGTTTCTAGGTCAGACTGTGGTCAGTGGGTCAGTTTCTGATTACTTGTTCAGACTGTCGTCAGTTGGTCAGTTTCTTTTGTCTCGGTCAGACTGTGATCAATTGGTCAATTTCTGTTGTATCGGCCAGTCTGTGGTCAGTTGGTCAGTTTCTAGATGTCTCGGTCAGTCTATGGTCAGTTGGTCAGTTTCTGGTTCTCTTGGTCAGACTGTGGTCAGTTGGTCAATTTCGGGTTCCTCGGTAAGACTGTGGTCAGTTGGGCAGTTACTGGCTCCTAGGTCAGACCATGGTCAGTTGCTCAGTTTCTGGTTTCGAGGTCAGACTGTCAGTTGGTCAGTTTCTGGTTTCTAGGTCAGACTGTGGTCAGTTGGTCAGTTTCTGGTTGTCTCGGTCAGTCTGTTGTCAGTTGGCCAGTTTCTGGTTCTCTTGGTCAGACTGTGGTCAGTTGGTCAATTTCGGGTTCCTCGGTCAGACTGTGGTCAGTTGGGCAGTTACTGGTTCCTAGGTCAGTTTGTGGTCAGTTGCTCAGTTTCTGTTGTCTCGGTCAGACTGTGGTCAGTTGCTCAGTTTCTGGTTTCTAGGTCAGACTGTGGTCAATTGCTCAGTTTCTGGTTGTCTCGGTCAGTCTGTGGTCAGTTGGTAATTTTCTGGTTTCTAGGTCAGATTGTGGTCAGTTGCTCAGGTTCAGGTTGTCCTATCAGACTGTGGTCAGTTGGTCAGTTTCTGGTTTCTAGGTCAGATTGTGGTCAGTTAGTCAGTTTCAGGATGTCTCGGTCAGACTGTGGTCAGTTGGTCAGTTTCTGGTTTCTAGGTCAATCTGTGGTCAGTTGCTCAGTTTCTGGTTGTCTCGGTCAGACTGTGGTCAGTTGGTCAGTTTCTGGTTTCTAAGTCAGATTGTGGTCAGTTAGTCAGTTTCAGGATGTCTCGGTCACACTGTGGTCAGTTGGTCAGTTTCGGGTTGACTCGGTCAGACTGTGGTCAGTTGCTCAGTTTCAGGTTTCTAGTTGAAACTGTGGTCAGTTGGTCATTTGGTCAGTTTCTGGGATCTAGGTCAGACTGTGGTCAGTGTCTGGTTGCTCGGTCAGACTGTGGTCAGTTGGTCAGTTTCTGTTGTCTCAGTCAGACTGTGGTCAGTCGGTCAGTTTCTGGTTGCTCGGTCAGACTGTGGTCAGTTGGTCAATTTCTGGTTTTCAGGTCAGACTGTGGTCAGTTGGTCAGTCTCTGGTTTCTAGGTCAGACTGTGGTCAGTTGGTCAGTTTCTGGTTTCTAGGTCAGACTGTGGTCATTTGATCAGTTTCTGGTTCCTAGTACAGACTGTGGTCAGTTGGTCAGTTTCTGGTTGCTCGGTCAGACTGTGGTCAGTTGGTCAGTTTCTGGTTTCTAGGTCAGACTTTGGTCAGTTGGTCAATTCCTGGTTTCTAAGTGAGACTGTGGTCAGTTGGTGAGTTTCTGGTTTCTAGGTCAGACTGTGGTCAGTGGGTCAGTTTCTGATTCCTTGTTCAGACTGTGGTCAGTTGGTCAGTTTCTTTTGTCTCGGTCAGACTGTGATCAGTTGGTCAATTTCTGTTGTATCGGCCAGTCTGTGGTCAGTTTCTGGATGTCTCGGTCAGTCTATGGTCAGTTGGCCAGTTTCTGGTTCTCTTGGTCAGACTGTGGTCAGTTGGTCAATTTCGGGTTCCTCGGTAAGACTGTGGTCAGTTGGGCAGTTACTGGTTCCTAGGTCAGTTTGTGGTCAGTTGCTCAGTTTCTGTTGTCTCGGTCAGACTGTGGTCAGTTGCTCAGTTTCTGGTTTCTAGGTCAGACTGTGGTCAATTGCTCAGTTTCCGGTTGTCTCGGTCAGTCTGTGGTCAGTTGGTCATTTTCTGGTTTCTAGGTCAGATTGTGGTCAGTTGCTCAGGTTCAGGCTGTCCTGTCAGACTGTGGTCAGTTGGTCTGTTTCTGGTTTCTAGGTCAGACTGTGGTCAGTTGGTCAGTTTCGTGTTTCTAGGTCAGACTGTGCCCAGTTCGTCAGTCTCTGGTTTCTAGGTCAGACTGTGGTCAGTTGGTCAGTTTCTGGTTTCTAGGTAAGACTGTGGTCAGTTGTTCAATTGGTGGTTTCTAGTTGAGACTGTGGTCAGTTGGTCAGTTTCTGCTTTCTAGGTCAGACTGTGGTCAGTTGGTGAGTTGCTGGTTTCTAGGTCAGACTGTGGTCAGTTGGTCAGTTTCTGGTTCCTAGTTCAGACTGTGGTCAGTTGGTCAGTTTCTTTTGTCTCGGCCAGTCTGTGGTCAGTTGTTCAGTTTCTGGTTGTCTCGGTCAGTTTGTGGTCAGTTGATTAGTTTCTGTTTGATTTGGTCAGTCTGTGGTCAGTTGGTGAGTTTCTGGTTGTCTTGGATAGTCTGTGGTCAGTTACTGGTTCCTAGGTCAGACTGTGGTCAGTTGGTCAGTTTCTGTTGTCTCGGTCAGGCTGTGGTCAGTTGATCAGCTTCTGGTTTCTAGGTCAGACTGTGGTCAGTTGCTCAGTTTCTGGTCTTTAGGTCAGACTGTGGTCAGTTGCTCAGTTTCTGGTTTCTCAGTCAGACTATGGTCAGTTGCTCAGTTTCTGGTCTCTAGGTCAGACTGTGGTCAGTTGCTCAGTTTCTGGTTTCTCGGTCAGACTATGGTCAGTTGCTCAGTTTCTGGTCTCTAGGTCAGACTGTGGTTAGTTGCTCAGTTTCTGGTTTCTCGGTCAGACTGTGGTCAGTTGCTCAGTTTCTGGTTTCTAGGTCAGACTGTGATCAGTTGGTCAGTTTCTGGTTGCCTCGGTCAGTCTGTGGTCAGTTGGCCAGTTTCTGGTTCTCTCGGTCAGACTGTGGTCAGTTGGTCAATTTCGGGTTCCTCGGTCAGACTGTGGTCAGTTGGGCAGTTACTGGTTCCTACGTCAGTTTGTGGTCAGTTGCTCAGTTTCTGTTGTCTCGGTCAGACTGTGGTCAGATGCTCAGTTTCTGGTTTCTAGGTCAGACTGTGGTCAGTAGGTCAGTTTCTGGTTGTCTCGGTCAGTCTGTGGTCAGTTGCTCAGTTTCTGGTTTCTGGGTCAGACTGTGGTCAGTTGGTCAGTTTCTAGTTGCTCGGTCAGACTGTGGACAATTGGTCAGTTTCTTGTATCTAGGTCAGATTGTGGTCAGTTGGTCAGTTTCAGGATGTCTCGGTCGGACTGTGGTCAGTTGGTCAGTTTTGTTGTCTCCGTCAGTCTGTGGTCAGTTGGTCAGTTTCTGCTTTCTAGGTCAGACTGTGGTCAGTTGGTCAATTCCTGGTTTCTAGGTCAGACTGTGGTCAGTTGGTGAGTTGCTGGTTTCTAGGTCAGACTGTGGTCAGTTGGTCAGTTTCTGGTTGCTAGTTCAGACTGTGGTCAGTTGGTCAGTTTCTTTTGTCTCGGTCAGACTGTGGTCAGTTGGTCAGTTTCTGGTTGTCTCGGTCAGTCTGTGGTCAGTTGGTTAGTTTCTGGTTGATTTGGTCAGTCTGTGGTCAGTTGGTGAGTTTCTGGTTGTCTCGGTCAGTCTGTGGTCAATTACTGGTTCGAAGGTCAGACTGTGGTCAGTTGGTCAGTTTCTGTTGTCTCGGTCAGACTGTGGTCAGTTGCTCAGTTTCTGGTTTCTAGGTCAGACTGTGGTCAGTTGCTCAGTTTCTGGTCTCTAGGTCAGACTGTGGTCAGTTGGTCAGTTTCTGGTTTCTCGGTCAGACTGTGGTCAGTTGGTCAGTTTCTGGTTCTCTCGGTCAGACTGTGGTCAGTTGGTCAATTTCGGGTTCTTCGGTCTGACTGTGGTCAGTTGGGCAGTTACTGGTTCCTAGGTCAGTTTGTGGTCAGTTGCTCAGGTTTTGTTGTCTCGGTCAGACTGTGGTCAGTTGCTCAGTTTCTGGTTTCTCGGTCAGACTGTGGTCAGTTTCTGGCTTTTAGTTCAGATTGTGGTCAGTTGGTCAGTTTAAGGATGTCTCGGTCAGACTGTGGTCAGTTGGTCAGTTTCTGGTATCTAGGTCAGATTGTGGTCAGTTGGTCAGTTTAAGGATGTCTCGGTCAGACTGTGGTCAGTTGGTCTGTTTTGTTGTCTCCGTCAGTCTGTGGTCATTTGTTCAGTTTCTGGTTTCTCGGTCAGTCTGTGGTCCGTTGCTCAGTTTCTGGTTGTTTCGGTCAGTCTGTGGTCAGTTGGCCAGTTTCTGGTTCTCTCGGTCAGACTGTGGTCAGTTGGTCAGTTTCGGGTTGACTCGGTCAGACTGTGGTCAGTTGCTCAGTTTCAGGTTGTCCTGTCAGACTGTGGTCAGTTGGTTAGTTGCTTGTTGCTTGGTCAGACTGTGGTCAGTTGCTCAGTTTCAGGTTGTCCTGTCAGACTGTGGTCAGTTGGTCAGTTGCTTGTTGTTTGGTCAGACTGTGGTCAGTTGGTCATTTTCTGGTTTCTAGTTCAGACTGTGGTCAGTTGTTCAGTTTCTGGATATAGAAGGACTAAATTAGTGGGCACAAATTTGGAAGATGGGGTATAATGTGGCAAAATGTGAGGTTATCCACTTTGGCAGAAATAATAGAAATGCAAATAATAATTTAAATGGAGAAAAATTGCAAAATGCTGCAGTGCAGAAACACTTGGGCGTCATTGTGCATGAAACACATAAAGGTGAGCATGCAGGTACAGCAAGTAATCAGCACTGCAAATGCAATGTTGGCGTTTATTGCAAGAGGGACAGATTATAAACACAGAAGTCCTGCTCCAACTGTACATGATATTGATGAGGCCCCAACTGGAATAATGTGTACAGTTTTGGTCTCCGTATTTAAGCAAGGATATACTTGCATTGGAGGCTGTACAGAGAAGATTCACTTGGATCATTCAGGAGATGAGGGGGTTGTCTTACAAGGATAGCTTGAGTAGGTTGGGCCTATACATCCTGAAACTGGTGATAATGAGTGGGCTCGATACGGTGGATGCAGAGAGGATATTTCCACTCATAAGGCAAACTAAAACAAAAAGGGGCATGGAATAAGGGACTGCCCATTTAAAAGTGAGATGAGAAACATTTCTTCTCTCAGAGGGTTGTAAATCTGTGGAATTCTCTGCTTCAGAGTTCTGTAGAGGCTGGGTCATTGAATATAGTTATGGCGGAGATAGACAGATATTTGAGCGATAAGGACGTAAATACTTATAAGGAGCGGGCAGGGAAGTGGAGCTAAGTCCATGATCAGATCAGCCATGATGTTTTGGAACGGCGGAACAGGCTCGAGGTGCCTTATGGCTTGCTACTGCTCCTATTTCTTATGTTCTTATGTCCTTCGATGCTGGATATGAATTGTTCATTTAATGCTGGAACACTCGGCAGCACAGAGAACATCTGTGCACAGCTGAACGTTTAAGGTTTTTGAGCACTCGTCATAACTAATGTTTTACAGCTTTTCTTCACAGTATCGAAGGTCCTCCGTGAGTTTCCCTGCAAACTTTTTAAGCTGCTAAAATATTACAAATGAAACATTGAGAAACTACCCTACCTCGACCCATAAAAAATCTGCGACCTTGGCGTTATTAGCACCACGCTATAAACAACTTAGCTAAACATCCTTCCTGTATCGCTGTGGCTGTCAGATTCAAATGACTTTTTAGGCTCCAACGTATATTTTAGAGACATCGTCAAATTGCCAGAAAATAGCTGGCAACATCATGCACTTATCTCCTTGCATACAACCTACAATTGTCAATCAATAACTTTCCTATCTTCCTCTTTTTTCTCTTCAACGGGCTCTTGGGGCTGAATGTCCTCTACTTGCTCCTGTGTGACTGTATCGAGGGCCTAATGGCCTCCTCCTATTCCTTTGTGCCAAAATGAGATCCTCCTATTCCAATGTGACAATCTCGAGGATCTGAATAGCCTTCACCTTTCCCGAATAAAAGGCTCTATTGCAGAAAGGCCAACTCCTGTTCCAATAAAACAGGCTTGAGGAGCTGAACAGTGAACCTGATCGGTTTGGTAGGACAATGGTCACATTACCGATACATTCAAATGATCAGATTTATTTATTTGAATTTAAATTACGCTGCTGCCCTGATGGCCTGTGAATTCCTGTCTCAGGATTACTAGTCCAGTGATGTAACCACAATTCTACTATGATATTCTCGTTCTTCAGTAACAGGTTTGAAGTTCCAAATTGATGAACGAGATGATGCAAGTTCGAGAGTTTTCGGATGAACTCAAATTTACATAGGGAAGGTCGTGGGCGGCCAGTCAGGACTGTTTTGGAATAGTCATGTCTAGAGGTAACAAAGGCATGCATGAGGGACTCAGCAGCAGAAAAGCTGAGGTAGGGGCGGAGACAGGCGATGTTGCGGATGTGCGACCCGTCTCAGGTTCACAGCTAAGAGACGAGAGGTTGGCATCGAGGGGGGAATGAGTTGGTAAAATGTAGTCAGCGGCAAAGATTAAGTGACTGAACTGTGGTTTACTTTTTGGATTTAGGAGGGTTTGGAGCGAGGTTAAGAGAAAATAAGTCTTCTGGAGGGCAGTTGAAAGTTCCACTACCTCACGTTCTCCGCATAGCGCCGTAACAATCCCTAACCACTCAAACTGGTTCACTCTCCCCGGAGCCATATATCAATCCCGAACTGATCCCACAACCCCGCTCTCTTTTCATATGCCGGTATCAAACCCATACTAATTTCACTGTTCCCCTCTCGTTCCATGGTCCTATAATAATTCTAATCAAATCACTCCCCCCTTTTGTCTGCATAACATTGTATCAATCCAAAAATAACCCTAATGGCCCGCTCTCTCTCTGTACACCTGTATCAATCCCAAACAAATCACATTGCACGCTCTCTCTCCATAGTCCTGTATTAATCCCAAAATAATCCCACCGGCCCACTCTCTGCCAATAACTCTATATGCAACCAAAACTAATGCACTACGCCGCACTCTCTCCATAGACTTGTATCTATCACAAATAAATCCAACTGCCCCGTTCTCTCCTCATGATCCTTTACCAATCCCAAATGAATCACAATGCCCCGGTCTCTCCCCACAGCCACGCATAATTGCCAAACTAAAAACACTGTCCCACTGTCTCTCTCTCTGCATAGCCCTGCATAAATCCCAAACTAAACCCATTTGTGCACTCTCTCTCCATCACCCTGTATAAATCACAAACGAATCCCAGTGCCCTGCTCTCTTCCCATAGCACTGTGTCAATCTCAAACTAATCACATTGCCCTGCTCTTTGCCATAGCTCTGCAAATGTAATGGTAGTAAAATAACAGTCAGAGGTGATGTGATTTAGAATTCACGATGAGAATGGCAGTTTCATGTTAAAAAGTAGAAGTGAAATTGAAGTTTACGAGGAGGATGGATGGCCCGTGTCCGCCATGGGCTGTGGTAACTCACTGTTCCAACTGCTCACAGTGGACAACTACAGCTGCAACAGCTGGGAGTCACTTTCCTTAACTTTAGGAATTCCCGTGTCCTCCTCTCCCGTCCTGCTGAAAATAATCATAACTGGTCTTCTGCTCAGCAAGTGTCCACAGCCGGCAGTGCGAGTGTAAAAGAAGCCAGGGTCCTTGACCCTCTCCCTAACCCAGGGCCACTGACACCAATTGTAACCGCTGCCCAGGTTCTTATCCCTCAGCACAGTCCTGGATCTTTTACTGCTCTCTGTCTCTCTATGCGTCTCTCTCTCGCCCTGCCTCTGTCTGTGTGTTCATTCCTTTCCCTTTCCTGCTCTGTGTGTCAGTTGCTCAGTACAACACGCGACAGTGACAGGCCGGAACAACGCACCACTATAGAAACCTCCCTCAAGATCATAAAATACATGGAACGGCTTCGTCATGTCAGGTAGCTTCAGTGGCTCTCGGTCGCTTGACGAGGCTATCAAGATGTCATCCGTATTGAAGGATTGTGCTATTGTAAGGGGTTAAGTTAAACTGTTCCAAGGCATTACTCATGACTCGGTGGAAAATGTTCGGACTATTATGGAATCCCTGAGGGAGTCGGGTCCACGTGTATTGTCTGCCTCTGGAGGTAAATGCGAATCTCTCCTGAGACGCATGGTCCAGTGAGATTGACCAAAATCCGTTAGCAATATCTAAAACGGTGAAAATCCTGTGTTCCGGATTCAGACCGTTGAAGATAGTCGCTGGGCTGGCCACAATCGGGTGTTCCCTGGGCGTTACTTTATTTAGGGCTGTATAATCTATCGTTAGTCGGTAACTCTCATCCGGCTTTTTAACTGGCCACATCGGGGAGTTCGTGACTGACACGGTCTGTCGTAATATGCCTTGGTCTACCAGGGCTTCTATTATTTCCTCAGTGGCCCGCATGGCCTCTGGTTTAATAGGGTATTGTTTGTGGGGAGGATGTACCGGTCCCGTGACCTTCGCCGGTGTTATATCAATGAGTACACAGTCCTGTTTGCTTTTTGCCCAAACTCCCGGGATGGCCTGACACAGTAATCCCAACATCCCGTCCTTAGACCAGTCTCTCGTCAAGGTGCCTGTTTTACCTAATGTGGCTATATTTTTTACTGGGGCCCATCTCCTGGCAACTTTATCCTTATATCCTTCCTTAGTCTTCCAGGTTACCCGCCTTCGCTGTGCGTCCACTATGGTGCCTAGTTCGCGGAGTAGGTCCATCCCTAATATAATGCCCTTTTAAATATTGACATACCCAGAACTGGACCGGTACCATTATACCGTCCACCTCGAGCACTTGTGTTTCACTCTGAT
Organism: Pristiophorus japonicus; assembly: GCF_044704955.1. NCBI lineage: Eukaryota > Metazoa > Chordata > Chondrichthyes > Pristiophoridae > Pristiophorus > Pristiophorus japonicus. The sequence continues at coordinate 114,002,515 of NC_091988.1, forward strand.
ATGCCGTGGTCCTGTCTCCCCCTACCCCATGGATTATGATGGATCGCCGGGTAGTGGGTAGGTCGAGATTGGTTAGGGATACCGATGCCCCGGTGTCTATCAACATATCGCATCGCCGGCCCCCTAACGATGCATTGATCCACATACAGGGATCGGGTTCTTGGCTGGGGGCCGATGTGATTTATTGGGGATTTGTCTGCTTCTGGGTCAGCTGCTGTATAATGTCCAGCAGCTCCTGATTTCCGAGGGTACTAACGTCTGGGGCTCTTTCATTGGGGTTTTGTCCTGTTTTAGGTCCCCGTTGTGGTCCCTTCCCTTCCTTGCCACCTCCCTTTGCCCAACAGTCCTTTGACTCGTGACCTAATCGGTCACAGTTCCTACACTTTTTGCTTCCGTCACGTTTTGGGGCTCTACACTCGGCGTGGCGATGTCCCGTTTTGTTGCAGTTGTAGCATGTCTCAGCCGCCTTTTTGTCGGTGGCCGCGCAGACCTCCGCTGTACTGGCGGCTATCTTGGACCTTTGTTGATTGTCTACCGAGGTCGCCCAACTTTCCAGATCGTCAAAATTATTATATGCCACTAAGCCTGTTTTTAGGATAGCTTGGTGTGCGGAGCTTAGTCCGTCCTTATACAACTGTATGATAGGCCGGGTTCTGCCGGTCTACGTCCGGTACTCCGCTATGTGCCAAGAACGCCTCAAATTTCCTAACCCCGTACTCTGGTGCCCGTTCGTCCTTCTTTTGCACTACTCCCACTATAGAGTTCCAGTTTACGGGAACCTGGCCTAAGACGAGTGTCACGTTCGCTTTGAATGCTGTCATGCTCGTCTCCTGCTGCTGCCTAGTAGCAGACAGGTTGGTACAGCAGGTATCGCTTCGGCAATCATTATGTAGTCTGTCCCAGTAGGTTTCTGGCATTTTAATCCTAACTATACCAGCAATGTCTTGATTGTGGAGCTGGTGGCAAATTTTCATTTCCTTGAGCTTCTGCCAGAAGGTTGCATTGCTATGGCGGGGTATTAGGGGTGGCAGTCTGTCTAACAACTGCATCGTGTCCCCGAGGGACAACGATGTGTATGTTATTCGTGTTTGTGCGGGTATGGCGGGACTGCCATGATGTCTTGCTCCTGCTGGGATCTCGGGTATGCGTTCCACCTTTAGCGGTGCGATCGGGGCCGGGTTTATTGTGGCATATGGGGGTGGCAAGACGTCCCCTTTAACCGAGTCGCAACTATCCGTTTCATTCCCTAGGCATTCCCAATCTTCCTCACTAGGTGGCGCACTTGGGCTATTTATGGTCAGGACTGGCAAAACTGTCTGTCCGTTTTCAACAGTTACTTGCTTTCTTTTTGTTTGCACATACTGGTTAACTTTCTCTGTTAACTTTACATGGGCTCGCAGTATCAAAACTACTGCCCTTTCCCTCTTTGTCTTTCTTTTCTTTCTCCCACCATTCCCTTTGCTTCGCTGGCAGGTCCTGAGGATCCCACCCCACTCTAATCATTTTTTCGATTAGTTTCTTTTGTTTTTCCGCCAAGTGGCGGGTAAGGGACCCTTCTGGTCCCCACTCGAGGTTACTTGCTTTCGTGGCCATTCCTGGGTAGGACTAGAACCATTAGGAATCTACTCTCAGAGGTCCGCTTTCTACCTAGCGTAACTTGTAGTAGACCGTCTCCTGGCTACTGTCAGGTCACAAGTCTGCTGTTACACAAACTTATACAATTCTTAAAACGTGTTTAAGCAATTCCCGCAGCGCTCTACGTATCCTTAACGACGACCTACCACCGCTCTGCCCGTTGGTCCGACCCTGTTCACAGGTTTGGATTCCATTAGCCTCTGTACACCGCTTGGTTCTACCCCGGGGTATATTTCAAATCACACTACTGGATCCGGAAGGTGTCTTTCAGTATCACGATCCCATGGTCCAAGTGTGTTCCCGGCACCTACTTAGTTCCTGGCCGTCACGTGGGATTAAAGTCCTCTTAATTCAGGCTCAGGCTAGGTGTTTGAGATATTGGACCGTCTCCTCGTGTCGATCAACCAGCATCCACCTTCCGCACCCGTTATAAAATTTTGTTTAAGGTTTACTCACCCGGTTTCTCCAAGAGCGTCAGCGACCCCGAAATCCTGTTCGTGACGCCACTGTTAGTGTGAATGTTTTCTCAGAAGAATCACTCAACACTCAGAGTCGGTTCCAACGCCAATGCAGCCTTTTATTTTCGCATGCGGGGAGGAAGCCTCAGGACTGGATCCAGGCACTTCTCTCCGACGAACAAAGAAACTCAGCGATATTTATATGTTTTACAATAGTTCTTTACAGTTACTCAGCCCACTTCGGCTGGACACAATCCAATCATAACGATTATAGATTATATATAGGTTTCTTTAACCCAATAGAATTCCCCTGATACCTCAGGAGCTGTATGTTCAGTTTTTGTCAGCTCGGGCTGATTAATGACCTCGTTATGTGAGGCAGGTTCTCCCCTTATCTCTGTTCCTTGGCGTTCGGCTGTGTGAAGTCACTGATTATACCAGTGCACTATAATGGTTCGTTATAATTATCTTGTATCCAAGGCATTCCTGGTAGTGGGCCTCACAGGGTCATTGCTCGGTCAGCCCCAGTTCATTACTTGACTAACGGGGTTCCCATCATGCTTGGGCAGCCATTTTATATGTGGCCACTTTAAACTTATATGAGTTTAGATATATTCAGCAGGTGCCTAATGCCTACAACAATGCCATTTGCCTTCCTTATTGCTTGCTGTACCTGCATGCTAGCCTTCTGTGTTTCTAGCACGAGGACAACCACATCTCTCTGAACAACAACATTTAAAAAATATTCTGAGTTCTATTATTTCTACCAAAATGAATTAACTCACATTTCCCCACATTACACTCCAGCTGCCACATTATTGCCCACTTAATTAGGCTATTCCTATCTGTTGCCAGTATTTAGAGTACAGAAGGAGTTTTACTCTGCATCTAACCCGTGCTGTACATTCCCTGGGACTGGTTGATTGGACAGTATGGAGGGAGATAGGAGCAGGGTGGTTAAGAAGGAACCAGTGTTTGTGTTGCATTGGGATTACCCGAAGGCATTCGATAAACTGCCACATAAAAGGTTACTGCACAAGATAAAAGTTCACAGCGTTGCGGGTAATATATTACTATGGATAGAGGATTGGCTAACAAACAGAAAACAGAGAGTCGGGATAAATAGGTCATTTTCGATTGGCCAACAGTGACTGGTGGGGTGCCGCAGGGATTGGTGCTGGGTCCTCACCTATTTACAATCTATATTAATAAATTGGATAAAGGGACCGAGTGTAACTTAGCCAAGTTTTCTGATGAAACAGAGATGTATGGGAAAGGAAATTGAGAGGTGTTTACAACAAATATGCAAAGGGATATAGACAGGCTAAGTGATTGCCTAAAAATGTGACAGATGGAGTATAATGTAGGAAAATGTGAGGTTATCGTCTTTTGTAGAAAAATAGAAAAGCAAATTATAATTTAAATGGAGAAAAATGCAAAGTGCTGCAGTACAGAGGGACCTGGTGTCCTTGTGCATGAATTAGCCCTGCGACAGTTTGATGGGACAGTGGAGAGGGATCTTTATGTATATAATAGCCGTGCTGCACCTGCTCTGGGACTGTTTAATGGGACAGTCTCGAGGGAACTTTGCTATGAATGTAACCGGTGCTTTACCTGCTATGTGTTTGCTTGAAGCAACATCGGAGAGGGAGCTTTCCTCTGTATCCAACCCGTCCTGTAACTGCACTCGAAGAGTTTGATGAGACTGTGTAGAGGGAGCTTTATTCTGTATCTAACCCGGACTGCACATTCCCTGCGACTGTTTGTTGGGACAGTGTAGGGGGAGCTTTACTCTGAATGTAAACCGTGCTCTGCCTGCCCTGGTATTGTTTGATGCGAGTGAGCAAGGGAGCTTTACTTTGTAGCTAACCCCCTGGTCTACCGGCCTTGAGAATTTTTGATGGGGACAGAGTAGAGGGAGCTTTATGGTATCAGAGAATCAGCGATATTAGCAGCATAGCATGACGCCATTTCGGCCCATCCTGTCCGCGTTGGGCGACCAATCTCTATCCAGTCTAATCTCACTTTCTAGTTTTTGGTCAGTAGCCCTGTAGGTTATGGCTCTTTGAGCACATCCAAGTATGCTCTAAATATGATGAGGTTTTTTGCCTCTGAGTGAGTTCCCAACCCCCACCACTCACTGGGTGCAGACATTGCCCCTCATATCTCATCATATCTCCCACCAATTACTTTAAATCTGTGCCCCCTGGTTGTTGACCACTCTGCCAAAGGAAACCGATTCTTCCTATCCACTCTATCCAGGCTGCTCATAATTTTACACAGCTGAATCAGGTCTCCACTTAGCCTCCGCTGTTCCAAACAAAATAGATCCAGCATCTCCAATCTTTCCTCATAGCTAAAATGTTCGAGCCCAGGCAATATTCTCGTAAATCTCCTCGATTCCTGCCACTGCCAAACAGGGTTTTATACAGTTCAAGCATAACCTCCTTGGTCTTGTATTCAATACTTCGACTTATAAAGAGAAGTGTTCCATATGCCTTAACCGAAGATTCCACTCCACCTTGTTTAACTTTGCACTCGACCATGTTCGTCCCATTATCCGCAATTCTGCTCTCACCATTTCTCTCGCTCTCACGCAAAAAATTACGGGTTTACGCTTGCACTCACCTTCCACCCAACCAGCCTCCAGAATCAACGGATCATCCCTCACCATGTCTGCCTCCTCTAGCGTGATTTAACCACCAAACTCTTCTTTTCCTCTCTTCCCATTCCAGCATTTCTGAAGAGAACGCTCCTTCCACTACATAATGGTCCATTCCACAGTCACTCTAAGCAGCCCCTCCCCTTCCCACGCCATCTTCCCAGGCAATGGCAGAAAATGCAACACCTGCGTTGTTATCTCCTTCCTACCCACTGTCCAGCGTCCCAAACACACCTTCCAGGTAAAACATTGTTATACTTGTATTTCTTTCAAAGTGTTATACTGTATTCGCTGCTCACCATGTGGTCTCCTCTGCACTGGTGATAGCAGGCACAGATTGGGTGATCACTTTGTGGAGCACCATGGGTCAGGCAGCAAGCTTGACACTGAGCATCCGGTCACAAGGTATTTTAATTCTCCGCCCCACACCCCTCTGAGATCGATGTTCTTGCTGAAATGAAGCTCAACGTAAGCTCTAGGAACGGTACCTCATCTTTCGATTCGGCAGTTTACATCCTTCTGTACTCAAGATTGAGTACAACAACTGAAGGTCATAAAGACTGCTCTCATTTTTTGAACACTAGCTGTTGTTTATGATTCTGCTATTCCCATTTAGTGATCCACTAAACCCATCTTTTGTTTCTTTCCTTGTCCCAATGTTATCCCCTTTTGCTTTGCACAATCAACCACTTGATTCATTTCATCTCTCCTGCCTTCCACCCTGTCACAGATCTTCCTCTTTGTTCCTTCCACAGCCCCCATCCGTTTCCCTGCCTCTGTACCTGTTTAAAACCTGCTACAACTCCAACTATCTCCAGCTGTGAAGATGAGTCATCGATCTGACAGGTTAAATTTACTTAGCACTCCAGAAATGCTTTCTGTTCTGCTGAATATTTCCAGCAATTTCAGTTTGAATTTCGAATTTTCAGCACCGCAGATACTGACCATTGGAAATATTGACAACAGCTCGGTGGGTGTGAGGCACGGTAACCAAGCGGCAAGGTCTCCGTCTTATAAACTGAAAAGCAGAGAATCGTCCCCTCCTCATGCATTCATAAAATGTTGCTATAAACCTCCTGTTGCTCCTAAAGATTTCAAATTGAATCTAAATCTGCCAACCCATGTGTATGAAGATCCAGTGAATCTCTTGGATAGGTCGGAGATCGATGCTGCTTCCTGCGTTTTTCTTGAATTTGGCGCGCAGTGAAGATCATGTCCATTGTGTCTCTCAGTGGGCAGAATGAGTACGACGAATGTGTGATCTCGACAGTCACTGGGAGAATGGGATTAAGGAGGATTCTTCCGATGACTTTCTCTGGGGCAGGCTGCAGGGAAACTCCTCTGTAATTATCGCAAACGGACTAGTCGCCTTTCTTGAAGCTAGTCACGATTACAACGTCTCCGAAATCTGCTGGTTTGCTCTCCTCATTCCAAATAAAAGAAATTAGATCATGGATTCGCGCTAACAGTAACTCCCCGCCATGCTTTAGTGCTTCGGATGGGATTCCATGTGCTCCAGAGGCCTTGTTGTTCTTCAATTATCGGATGGGCTTTTGAACATTGTGCCGGGCTGCGGTTTTTCTGAGTTGGTGACGGGTAGCATGCTGTCGGATGGAATCGAGGACACTCATGTCGAAGACAGAGTCTCTGATAAGCAGATCTTGAAGTACGCCTTCCAGCGGGCACTGACTGCTTCTCTGTCCTTGTAATTACTCTTCCGTTTCTGGCCTCAGTGGGGTACAAAGTTCATTGCATGATCGTAATTGGTCTTGGTTGCGCCAATGAATCTTTGCACGTCGTGTTTGTCAGATCGTTGCTGGATCTCCTGCGCTATTTCCACCCACCATCTGTTATTTAGGTCGCGAGATTTATCTTGGATCGCGGCCTTCAGACGTCTAAAGAACTGCTTTCTTGCTCTCGAGATGTGCATCTGTTTTCAATTCAACAATGACTTGCATTTGTGGCTTATTATCTCCTGGATCTCCTGGTCATTCTCGTCGAACCAGTCTTGATGTTTCCTCGTGGATTTATCAAGCGTCTCGACAGTGATGCTAACAATACAGGCCTTGAAGGCCGACCAGGCACTGTGGACACTCTGCCTCTCCAGCTGACTGGAATTCCTGAAGTTGCTTGCGAGGCGCTATCTGAATAGGACTTTCTTATTAGGGTCTTTGATGCTCCAGCGTTGGTTTTCCTGTGCCAGCATTTCTGTTCCCACTGCTGTTTTGAGTCTACATTCATTTAATAACAGGGTGGATTAGCCGGTGGTCCATTTAGCAATCATCAGCTATTGTCATGGCGTGGGTGATGCGGACGTGGTTGTGATCCCAAGACAAGACAATGACGTAGTCATCTTGTTGGAACAGTAAAGCAGCCACATTGTGAATGAATTGAAACATATACCGCCCAGCTTCGGAATCAAGCAATGCCGATTGGTCGAAAGCTGATTTTTATATTTATCCTGTTGCTGCAATGTGCAATTAGGTCAGTTAGCTTTCTTGTCACCAGCAGACCAACAAGTGTTTTTCGGATGAACATAGTCCCAGCCTGGCCGATATATACAGTGCAGGGATTGCAAGGCAAATAGAGCAGCGTCACAGACCGAGATATGATGATGTGAAACCCACAAATGGGAGTTTTCTTTGCACAACGCTTCATGTAACTTTTAAAATTTAATATGCATACTGAACTTCATTGGAAAACTGGGGAATGGCAATTGGCCGGAAATCGAACCCATGTCTTATCTGCTCCCACATTTTAACAGCTGCAGCTCATTGCACCCTCCTCTAGACATGTTTTGAGGGACCATCATCGACCTGAAACTTTAACTCTATTTCGCGCTCCGGGAAACTGCCTGACCTTCTGTGTAGTTCCAGCATTTTCTTTTTATCATCATCACAGGCAGTCTCTCGCAGTGAGAATGATTTGCTCACACGCCAAACAGCAATGAGTACCCAGGTGTATCAATGAAGGTCCTAATATTCCAGATCCCGACCTACATCGTGCTTGGATTTTTAACGTGTGGTGGCCGTTGCATACCAGCAATCACACGGACTTGACAGAGCTAGGACTTGATCCAGTGGCAAGGAATACGCAAGACAAACTGGAGACCAGTTCTGCTGCACAGACCGAGCGCGCACACATATCGTTGTGTGGGCTGGCCCATGCTGCCCTTGGGCTCTCGTCTCTTCTGAGCCCCAGATTCATGCCTCTCTTGGGAACAGTCACTTCCAGCTATGGACTCTTGCCGCTCCTTCACATCTCCAGCACGTGCCTGCCTGCACTGCAATCGGTGACCTGGCTTCATAGCCATCTCCCTCCTGCAGCAGCACGCGCTGCTCCCTGCAATGGCATACGGTCGCACGCTTCTCCCTCCAAAGGCATCGGCCTCCTGATGGTATTGCAGGCCTGGACTGCGACGATTTCCAGGCCAGGTCTCCGCACGCGACTTGATCCTTCTTATAGATACGGCTGCACTTGTCGCCTTTGGAGCTTGTGCTGCAATGGTAGATATTCTGATTCCAGATCAGACGGCAGCGGGTTCCAAGCACATCTAAATCGCACGTTGTCATTGTAGCCAGCTTCACGTTGAAGGAAGAGCTGTTCATTGTTGGTGCAATAAATATTCTCAGAAACAAGTGATCTGTTACTTTCGATTTTCGCACACAGTTTTTATTTAATTTATACTTTATAATCTAACAATTTTTAAGTGATGTGTTACATTTCTTTATTGCACAATAACCATGTCTCCCGCGTGGCAGGTGGGAATTCTATGTCTGAACTACAAAGCTTACATTGTCAGGTCACTATAGGCCAGTTAATTTAACATCTGTAGTGGGGAAAATGCTTGAAACTATCATTGAGGAAGAAATAGCGGGACATCTAGATAGGAATAGTGCAACCAAGCAGACGCAACATGGATTCATGAAGGGGTAATCATGTTTAACTAATTTACTGGAATTCATTGAGGATATAACGAGCATGGTGGATACAGGTGTACCGATGGATGTGGTGTATTTAGATTTCCAAAAGGCATTCGATAAGGTGCCACGCAAAAGATTACTGCAGAAGATAAAGGTACGCGGAGTCAGAGGAAATGTATTAGCATGGATAGAGAATTGGCTGGCTAACAGAAAGCAGAGTGTCGGGATCAATGGGTCCTTTTTGGGTTGGAAATCGGTGGTTAGTGGTGTGCCAGAGGGATCGGTGCAGGGACCGCAACTGTTTACAATATACATAGATGACCTGGAAGAGGGGACAGAGTGTAGTGTAGCAAAATTTGCAGATGACACAAAGATTAGTTGGAAAGCGTGTTGTGCAGAGGACACAGAGAGGCTGCAAAGAGATTTAGATAGGTTAAGCGAATGGGCTAAGGTTTGGCAGATGGAATACAATGTCGGAAAGTGTGAGGTCATCCACCTTGGGAAAAAAAAACAGTAAAAGGGAATATTATTTGAATGGGGAGAAATTACAACAAGCTGAGGTGCAGAGGGACCTGGGGGTCCTTGTGCATGGAATATTATTTGAATGGGGAGAAATTACAACATGCTGCAGTGCAGAGGGACCTGGGGGTCCTTGTGCATGGATCCCAAAAAGTTATTTTGCAAGTGCAGCAGGTAATCAGAAAGGCGAATGGAATGTTGGCCTTCATTGTGAGAGGGATGGAGTACAAAAGCAGGGAGGTCCTGCTGCAACTGTATAGGGTATTGGTGAGGCCGCACCTGGAGTACTGCGTGCAGTTTTGGTCACCTTACTTAAGTAAGGTTATACTAGCTTTGGAGGGGGTACAGAGACGATTCACTAGGCTGATTCTGGAGATGAGGGGTTTACCTTATGATGATAGATTGAGTAGACTGGGTCTTTACTCGTTGGAGTTCAGAAGAATGAGGGGTGATCTTAAGAAACATTTAAAATAATGAAAGGGATAGACAAGATAGAGGCAGAGAGGTTGTTTCCACTGGTCGGGGAGACTAGAACTAGGGGGCACAGCCTCAAAATACGGGGGAGCCAATTTAAAACTGAGTTGAGAAAGAATTTCTTCTCCCAGAGGGTTGTGAATCTGTGGAATTCTCTGCCCAGGGAAGCAGTTGAGGCTAGCTCATTGAATGTATTCAAGTCACAGATAGATATATTTTTAACCAATAAGGGAATTAAGGGTTACGGGGAGTGGGCGGGTAAGTGGAGCTGAGTCCACGGCCAGATCAGCCAAGATCTTGTTGAATGGGGGAGCAGGCTCGAGGGGCTAGATGGCCTACTCCTTTTCCAAATTCTTCTGTTCTTATAAGTTGTTATTTAATCTTCAAGTCAGCGCAATTATTTATTGCCTTTTATTAATACAAAGTGAAGCACAATAAAGCACAGCGAAGTAATTCAGATGCTGAAAAAGAATTTATTCAGCAACTGCTCGAAATACGCCACTTGTCCAGCACCAGGGACTGCCTCTCAGCTCTGCTCCCGCTCTGTAAACAGCCGCTCCTCACTGCTCCCGCTCTGTAAACAGCCGCTCCTCTCTGCTCCCGCTCTGTAAACAGCCGCTCCTCTTGCTCTGCCTCTCTCAACAGCCGCTCCTCTCACCCCCCACGTGTGTAAGATGTCCAATGAGACACAGAGCTGCACAAACCCGGACGCCTATAATTTTACTCAGTTGGTTGGTTTTAATGTTGCTCCTGTGAAGCTCTGTGATTTCGGACGATGTACAAAATACGGCTCAAATTCACACGTTTATAATTTAAATTATTGGTCTTTTCTGCAGTGCCTTTCGGCTTTGAGAAGGTGATTTTTGACTAAACTCGAGCGACGACAGTCCGGCATTTGCACCCTGGATCGTCGCATTGCAAAACTGAAAATCCCAAAGCGAAAATCAAATCACTAGACCAATTAGCCTCCAATACAAAAATAACGCAACTCATTGCGTATTGTAATCTCATATAATGTCGGTAAAGAAGAAAGTGTAAACTCCCTCCTGCCAGTATTGTGTCGTTGAGCGAACTATCAAATTAGTCCGCCAATCATAATCCTACACATGTTTTCCCATTAATATACACATTAGTAGTTTGAGACATGGCATGATCTGAGTGCAGCATACTTGGAGCAAAAGGTGAATTTGGACATGAAGCTTACAATGATTAACAAAACAAACAGAGGCATCAAATGGTCAACACAGTAACAACGAGGATTGTATTCGAATCAGCACGTGTAGCACACAATGGATTAGCCGTCCTTCGCCTCAACAACTCGACTACCTCGGATTACTGGTATATACACTAAATCTGCTTTCTGCTTTTTTAACCTAAACTGAAATCCTCTGCTACAAACGGCACTAACCGCTAGTGCTGCCCGTGCACCCAGTTGCAACAATATTCAAAGTGTACAATTAGCGTCTGTCAGTAAAAGGCCTTCCGTTGCTTTAGGTGAGGGAGCGCCAGAAATGTTCTATTGTGAAACAGATTCAGAACAGAGAAAAAAAAATACGTTTGACGCGGTGAATTAAACGACCACGCCAGGACTTTGTTCGTATCGACGTCCGGCACCTTTTCCTTCAGCTCACGCAGTCACTGCTGCCGCCACAATTGTTGTGAGGAGAATTGTAAGCAAACGGCTGTTTTTTCCTGGAAGGCAGGAAAAGCTGAGACAAGAGGCGCGTTTGAATGAGTAAAAATGTATCTACCACCAACAGTATAATATTTGTTTCACATAGTGAAGATTGATGTTTTGCTGTGTTCTATCAACAGGTGATGCAGACGACAAAAGATTAAAAGCAAACTGCGCAGTAATTTGGATTTGAACCGAGGTTACTGCGGCCACATCGCAGAGTACTAACCACTATACAATCACGACGCCGCACATCAGCTGCCGCACGGCTGCTCGTACCACAGCAAGGTCACACGCAGCACTGCTTAGAAAAGATGCATTCTTTTGATGAGGCCAAAATCAGCCCCGCCAGAAATAATGGCAACAATGGAATTCGACCCACACCCTGAAGCGACTGGAGCGTTAATCCAGAATGGTGCAGACATCGGCAAATTTGAAAGGATTGTAGCCCTTTCACCTGGGAAGAAATGAGCCTCTTGAGCGTTATGAAAAAAAGCCTAGGTAGTGGAGGCTGGGTCATTGAATATAGTTAAGGATGCAACAGAGAGATTTTTGAGCAATAAGGGATTAAAGAGTTATGGGGAGTCGAATGCAGGATCTATTGTTGACTAGACAGGCGCTTTGATCAGCTAAGCCACGCAGCCAAACCAGGCTTTTACCAGCTTACCTTCACTGAGCCCACTGTCACTGCCTTTTGGAGTGTGAGGCAGCTTTGGATCTCACCATCTCTCTTGTCGATTCCGCAATCTGTCCCGATGCTGCCGCTATCACTCGCTGCGTTTATCTCAGTTTCAATCTGTGGTTGATCTGAAGGAATTTCAGTATTTGTTTCGAACATGAACTAAATGAGAACATAGCAACGTAAGAAATTGGAGCAGGAGTAAGCCATCTGGCCACTCGAGCCAGCTCGGACATTCAATAAGAACATGGCTGATCTGATCATGGACTCAGCTCCTCTTCCCTGCCCGCTCCCCATAACCCTTTAAACCCTTATTGCTCAAAAATCTGTCTATCTCTGCCTTACATATATTCAATTACCCAGCCTCCACAGCTCTCTGGCACAGAGACTGCCATAGATTTACAACACTCTGCGGGAAGACATTTCTCCTCATCTCAGTTTTAAATGGGCGGCCCCTTAATCTGCGAGTATCAGCCAAATCTGCTTTTTTAAACTGGGAAACAAATCAGCCAACACTTATAATAAGATGCAGTTTATTGTGGTGTAGCAAATAAAATATTCCGCCTCAAATGAATTAGTTTGAATTATGTGCGAATCGAAACTGTGACACCAACGCAATTGCAATTATCCTAATAGTAAATGGGATATAATTAATGTGACAGGTATTGAAGGTGAAGAATTCCTAAAATATATTCAGGAGAACATTTTTATGCAGTATGTAGAAAGCCAAACAAGGGAGTGAATGGTTCTGGTCATGGATTTAGGGAATGAAACTGGGCTGGTGGTAGGGGTAACAATGAGAGGGCGCTTTGATACGAGTGATCATCATTCAGTTAGATTTTGTGTAGTTATGGAAAAGGACAAGGAAAGACCAGGAATAAAAGGTTTCATTTGGGGGAAAGCAAATTTTACTGAGCTGAAATGTGATTTAGCTAAACTCGACGGGAAACAACGACTTGAACGTAAATCATAGACATATAGAAACATAGAAAATAGGTGCAGGAGTAGGTCATACGGCCCTTCGAGCCTGCACCGCCATTCAATGAGTTCATGGCTGAACATGCAACTTCAGTACCCCATTTCTGCTTTCTCGCCATACCCCTTGATCCCACTAGTAGTAAGGACTACATCTAACTCCTTTTTGAATATATTTAGTGAATTGGCCTCAAAAACTTCTGTGGTAGATAATTCCACAGGTTCTCCACTCTCTGGGTGAAGAAGTTTCTCCTCATCTCGGTTCTAAATGGCTTACCCCTTATCCTTAGACTGTGACCCCTGGTTCTGGACTTCCCCAACATTGGGAACATTCTTCCTGCATCTACCCTGTCTAAACCCGTCAGATTTTTAAATGTTTCTATGAGATCCTCTCTCATTCTTCTGAGCTCCAGTGAATACAAGCCCAGTTGATCCAGTCTTTCTTGATATGTCATTCCCGCTATCCCGGGAATCAGTCTGGTGAACCTTCGCTGCACTCCCTCAATAGCAAGAACGTCCTTCCTCAAGTTAGGAGACCAAAACTGTACACAATACTCCAGGTGTGGCCTCACCAAGGCCCTGTACAACTGTAGTAACACCTCCCTGCCCCTGTACTCAAATCCCCTCACTATGAAGGCCAACATGCCATTTGCTTTCTTAACCGCCTGCTGTACCTGCATGCCAACCTTCAATGACTGATGTACCATGACACCCAGGTCTCGTTGCACCTCCCCTTTTCCTAGTCTGTCACCATTCAGATAATAGTCTGTCTCTCTGTTTTTACCACCAAAGTGGATAACCTCACATTTATCCACATTATACTTCATCTGCCATGCATTTGCCCACTCACCTAACCTATCCAAGTCACTCTGCAGCCTCATAGCATCCTCCTTGCAGCTCACACTGCCACCCAACTTAGTGCCATCCACAAATTTGGAGATACTACATTTAATCCCCTCGTCTAAATCATTAATGTACAGTGTAAACAGCTGGGGCCCCAGCACAGAACCTTGCGGTACCCCACTAGTCACTGCCTGCCATTCTGAAAAATACCCATTTACTCTTACTCTTTGCTTCCTGTCTGACAACCAGTTCTCAATCCACGTCGGCACACTACCCCCAATCCCATGTGTTTTAACTTTGCACATTAATCTCTTGTGTGGGACCTTGTCGAAAGCCTTCTGAATACACCACATCAACTGGTTCTCCCTTGTCCACTCTACTGGAAACATCCTCAAAAAATTTCAGAAGGTTTGTCAAGCATGATTTCCCTTTCACAAATCCATGCTGACTTGGACCTATCATGTCACCTCTTTCCAAATGCGCTGACATGACATCCTTAATAACTGATTCCATCATTTTACCCATTACCGATGTGAGGCTGGCCGGTCTATAATTCCCTTGTTTTCTCTCTCCCCCCTTTTTTAAAAAGTGGGGTTACATTGGCTACCCTCAACTCCATACGAACTGATGCAGAGTCTGTGGAATATTGGAGAATGACTGTCAATGCATCCGCTATTTCCAATGCCACCTCCTTAAGTACTCTGGAATGCAAACCATCAGGCCCTGGGGATTTATCGGCCTTCAATCCCATAAATTTCCCCAACACAATTTCCCGACTAATAAGGATCTCCCTGAGTTCCTCCTTCTTACTAGACCCACTAACCCCTTTTATATCCGGAAGGTTGTTTGTGTCCTTCTTAGTGAAAACCGAACGAAAGTACTTGTTCAATTGGTCTGCCATTTCTTTGTTCCCAGTTATGACTTCACCTGATTCTGACTGCAGGGGACCTACGTTTGTCTTTACTAACCTTTTTCTCTTTACATATATATAGAAGCTTTTGTAGTCCATTTTAATGTTTCCTGCAAGCTTTCTCTCATATTCTATTTTCCCTGCCCTAATCAAACGCTTTGTCCTCCTCTGCTGAGTTCTAAATTTCTCCCAGTCGCCGGGTTCGCTGCTATTTCTGGCCAATTTGTATGCCACTTCCTTGGCTTTAATGCTATCCCTGATTTCGCTTGATAGCCACGGTTGAGCCACCTTCCCTTTTTTATTTTTACGCCAGACAGGGATGTACTATTGTTGTAGTTCATCCATGCGGTCTCTAAATGTCTGCCATTGCCTATCCACTGTCAACCTCTTAAGCATCAGTCGCCAATCTATCCTAGCCAATTCACGCCTCATTCCTTCAAAGTTATCCTTCTTTGAGTTCTGGACCATGGTCTCAGAATTAACTATTTCATTCTCCATCCTAATGTAGAATTCCACCATATTATGGTCACTCTTCCCCAAGGGGCCTCGCTCAACGAGATTGCTAAATAATCCTCTCATTACACAACACCCTGTCTAAGATGGCCACCCGCTTGTTGGTTCCTCGACATATTGGTCTAGAAAACCATACCTTATGCATTCCAGAAAATCCTCCTCCACCATATTGTTTCCAGTTTGGTTAGCCCAATCTATATGCATATTAAAGTCACCCATGATAACTGCTGCACCTTTATTGCCTGCACCCCTAATTTCCTGTTTGATGCCTTCCCCAACATCACTACTACTGTTTGGTGGTCTGTACACAACTCCCCCATGAGCGTTTTCTGCCCCTTGGTATTCCGTAGCTCCACCCATACCGATTCCACATCATCCAAGCTAATGTCTTTCCTTACAATTGCATTCATTTCCTCTTTAACCAGCAATGCCAACCCACCTCCTTATCCTTTCTGTCTATCCTTCCTAAATGTGGAAGACCCTTGGATGTAGAGTTCCCAGCCTTAGTCACCTGGAGCCATGTCTCCGTGACGCCAACCACATCATATCCGTCAACTGCTATCTGCATAGTTAATTCTTCCACCTTATTCCGAATACTCCTCGCATTGAGGCACAGAACCTTCAGGCTTTCCTTTTTAACACACGTAGACCCTTTAGAATTTTGGTGCAAAGTGGCCCTTTTTGTTTTTTGCCTTGTCCATGTCAGAGCAATGGGAGGCAATTAACGAGGAGACATTGAGGATCCAGAGTAAGTATGTTCGCTTGATGAAACATAGTGGTCAGCACAAATCTAGAGCCCTTGGATTTAAAGTGGCATACAGGGTAATATAAAGAAAAGGGAGGATTATGACAGCACCGAGGGCTCAATTCTAAAGAAACCCAAAAGGAATATAGACAGTGCATCGCTAAAATTAAAAAAGTAAATTAGGAAAGCAAAGAGAGAGCATGAAAAAAATGTTGGTGGGTAATATCAATGAATACTCAGAACATGTTTTATATGTACATTAGGAGCAAGGCGTTAACTAAATGATGTGTAGGGCCGATTAGAGACCATAAAGGTAATCTGTTTGTGCAGGTTGAAGGCTTGGATTTGCATCTTCTTGAATACATTGCGTCTATTTTTAGAAAAGATAGAGGCGATGCATCCATTGCAATCAGGGAGAAGGAGTTTGAATTATTTGATGAAATAAATATAGTGAGATTGGAAGTATTTAGGGACATAGCTGCGTTGAATGTGGATAACTTCCCATGCCCGGTTAACATGTATCCCAGAATGTTAATTGGAGGAAAAGGGGAAATCGCAGAGGCTCCGGCCATCAGTTTATAATTCTCTGGCCACATGTGGAAGACTTCTAACATTGTACCATAGTTTAAAAAAAGATAGAGGGATAGATCGATTAATTGCAGGCCAGTGAGCCTAAACTTGGTGGTGGAAAATTATTGCAAAACATTCCGAGGACAGGATATATCTTCATTGAGAAAGACACGGATTTATCAAGGCGGATCAGCATGGAATTGTTTAGGGAAGATCATGTCTGACTAACTTGATTGATTCTTTTGAGGACGTCACAAAGAGGGTCAATGAATGTAACATTTTTTAATGCAGTGCATAGGAATTTTAGCAAGGATTTTCAAAATGTCCCACATAGCAGATTGGTCACGAAATATATCCATTGATTCCGGGATAATTCCCGCAGATTGGAAGGTAGCTGATAAAATCGCACTATTTGGGAAAGGAGGGAAAGAGAAAACTGGGAACGACAGATAAGTTAGCCTGACATCAGTCTTCGGGAAAATGCTAGAATTTGTTATTAACGACGTGGCAACAGAGCACTTAGAAAATAACAATAGGATTGGGCAGAATCAACATGCATTCATTTATTGGAATCATGTCCAACAAATCTGTTAGAATGTTTTGAGGTTGTAACTAGCAGAATAGGTAAGTAGGTTGTGGCGGATGTGATGCATCTGGATTCACATGAACGCATTCGGTAAGGAACAACACAAAAGAAATTGGACAAAATTAGGGCTCATATGATTGGGGGTTATATATTAGCAGGAACTGAAGATTGATTAATGGACAGAAAACAGAGAGTAGGAATAAACTGTATCATTTTTGGGTTAGCAGGTGTTAACTAGTGGGTTGCCGCAAGCAATTTCCAATCTATATCAATGATTTAGATGAGGGGACCAAACTAAATATATTCAAGTTCACTGATGATACAAAACTTAGTGGGCATGTAAGTTGCGAGGAGGATGCAAAGAGACTTCAAGGGGCTATAGATATGTGAATTGAGTCGGCAAGAATATGGCAAATGGATATAACGTGGAGAAAATGTGATTCTATCGCCATTCGTAGGAAAGATAGAAAAGAAAAGTAGTTTAAAATGGTGAGAGAGTTGGAAATATTGGTGTTTAGAACGAACTGGTACACGAATCATTGAAAGTTAACATGCAATTAAGAAAGCAAAACCTATGTCGGCCTTTATTACAAGAGGATTTGAGTATAAGAGTAAATATATCTTACTGCAATTATATTGGCCCCTGGTGACACCGCATCTGCAACACTTCGTACAGTTTGAACTGCTTACCTAAGGAAGATATACTTGCCTTTGAGGCAGCTGAGGTTCATCGGACTGATTCCTGCGATGGGGATGTTTCCCAATGTGGAGAGATTGAGTAGACTAGGCCTATATTCTCTCGACATTAGAAGAATGGGAAGTGATCAAATTGAAACATACAGGTCTCTTACAGGTCTTGAAAGATTAATGCAGGGAGGATTTTTTTATCTGGCTGAGAAGTCTGGAACCAGGGGCCTCAGAATAATATGGGCACTGCGCAGGAAAGTGGAGTTGAGGTAGAATATCAGGCATGGCCACATTAAATGTCGGAGGGGCAGAAAGGCCGATGCCTGCTCCTATTTCTAATGTCCTTTTGGAACTAAATGCCAATGGGATCAAATGCAAAAGGCAAGTTGGATCCCCCAAAATGGTTCAGAAGCAGGACGCAAGTGACAATGTGTGAACGGCAATTTTGTGAATAGAAGGCTTTCCGAGTTGGGTCCCACATGGGTCAGTCCGAGCTCCCTTGATTTTTATGGTATATATCAATAATTTCGACTTTGAACTACGGGGGATGATTAAGAAGTTCACAGATAATACAAAAAAATGCTGCCTGGTTGATAATGAAGAAGAAAACCGTAGATTTCAGGAAT
Source organism: Pristiophorus japonicus (assembly GCF_044704955.1). Lineage (NCBI taxonomy): Eukaryota > Metazoa > Chordata > Chondrichthyes > Pristiophoridae > Pristiophorus > Pristiophorus japonicus. The sequence continues at coordinate 114,020,995 of NC_091988.1, forward strand.
ATATCAATAACATCATTAGAACATAACAACTAGGAGCAGGAGTAGGCCCTTTGTCTCTTCGAACCTGCTCCACCATTTAATAAGATCATGGCTTATCTGCTCATGGATTCAGCTCCATTTCCTTGCCCTCTCCCCTTTATTGCCTTATCGTTCAAAAATCTGTCTATCACCGTCTTAAATATATACAAGTACCCAACATCTACAGCTCTCTGGAGCATACAATTCCATAGATCTACAACCTTCTGTAAACTAGCACGAAATATAATAACATATATTAAGAGTTTCTGCAGGCATAGCAAAAGGAAAATAATGGCTCAAGTACATGTTGGTTCCCTGAAGGATGAGATTGGGGAATTAATAATGGAGAACAGGCAAATGGCAGAGAGGTTGAACCAATATTTTTTATCGGTCTTCACGGTAGAAGACACTGAGAATATCCTAATAGTGGACATTCAAGGGGCTATTGGGAAGAAAGAACTTAATACAATCATTGTCATTAATGAACTAGTACTCAGTAAAATAATGGGACTAAAGATGGACAAGACCCCTGCACCTAATTGCTTACATCCTATTGTCTCAAAAGAAGGGGCTGCAGAGATAGTTGATTCATTGGTTGTAATCTACTGAAATTCCCTGGATTCTGGGGCTGTCCCAGCTGATTGGAAAAGCGCAAATTTAACGCCCCTATTTAACAGAAATGATGCAGAAAAGAAGCATGAAAGTGTACACCAGTTAGCTTAAAATCTGTCGCTGGGAAAATGCTGGAGTCCATTGTTAAGGAAGCAGTAGCGGGATTTTCGGAAAATAATAAACCAATCAAACACAGTCAGCATGGATTTATGAAAGGGATATATTGTTTGACAAATTTGCTGGAGTTCATGAAATTGTAACGAACTGGGTGGATAAGGGGGGAGCAGTCGATGTGATCTATTTGGATTTCCAGAAGGCATGCGATAAGGGGCCACATAAGTGGTTAGTTTGCAAGGTAAAATTTGAGCGGGTCGGGGGTAATATATTAGCATGGAGAGAGGATTGGCAACCTCAGAGAAAACAGAGAGTCGGAATAAATGGTTACTTTTCCGGTTGACAAACAGTGACTAGTGGGGTGCCGCAAGGATCGGTGCTGCTGTTCAAATATTTACAATCTATATGATTGATATGGATGAAGGGACCGAGTTTAATGTAGCCAAGTTTGCTGATGATAGAAAGATGAGTGAGAAAGCAATTGTGAGGAGGACACTAAATATTGCCAGATTGAGTATAATGTGGGACATGAGTAGTTATCAACTTTGACAGAAAAAAATAGAAAAACAAATATTAATTTAAATGTAGAAAAATTGCAAAATGCTGCAGTACAGAGGGACCTTGAGGTCCTTGTGCATGAAACACAAAAAGTTAGTGTGCAGATACATCAATCAATCGGGAAGGGAAATGAAATTGCTAGGACGATAACGTATAAAAGCAGAGAGCTACTGCTACAACTGTACATGGTATTGGGAAGGCCACACCTAGAGTACTGCATACTGTTTTGGACTCCATATATTAGAAAGGATATACTTGCATTGGTGGCTGTTCAGAGAAGGTTCACTAGGTTGATACCGTAGATGAATTGGTTGACTTATGAAGAAAATTTGAATAGGTTGGGCCTATACACATTGTAATTCAGAAGAATGAAACCTATTCTTATTGAAACATATACGTTAATGATGGTGCTCGAAAAGGTGAATGCCGATAGGATATTTGCATAAATAAGGAAAGTGAAACTAGCTGACATAGTCTCAGAATAAGGGGCAGCACATTTAAAATAGAGACGAGGAGGAATTTATTATACCTAACAATATAAGAACACAAGAACGTCAAACATAAGAACATAAGAACATAAAAATTAGGAACAGGAGTAGGCCATCTAGCCCCTCGAGCCTGCTCCGCCATTCAACAAGACCATGGCTGATCTGGCCGTGGACTCAGCTCCACTTACCCGCCCGCTCCCCATAACCCTTAATTCCCTTATTGGTTAAAAATCTATCTATCTGTTATTTGAATACATTCAATGAGCTAGTCTCAACTGCTTCCTTGGGCCGAGAATTCTACAGATTCACAACCCTCTGGCAGAAGAAACTCATTCTCAACTCGGTTTTAAATTGGCTCCCCCGTATTTTGAGGCTGTGCTCCCTAGTTCTAGTCTCCCCGACCAGTGGCAACAACCTCTCTGCCTCTATCTTGTCTATCCCTTTCATTATTGTAAATGTTGCTATAAGATCACCCCTCATCCTTCTGAACTCCAACAAGTAAAGACCCAGTCTACTCAGTCTATCATCATAAGGTAGCCCCCTCATCTCCGGAATCAGCCTAGTGAATCGTCTCTGTACCACCTCCAAAGCTAGTATATCCTTCCTTAAGTAAGGTGACCAAAACTGCACGCAGTACTCCAGGTGCGGCCTCACCAATACCCTATACAGTTGCAGCAGGACCTCCCTGCTTTTATACTCCATCCCTCTCGCAATGAAGGCCAACATTCCATTCGCCTTCCTGATTATCTGCTGCACTTGCAAACTAACTTTTTGGGATTCATGCACAAGGACCCCCAGGTCCCTCTGCACCACAGCATGTTGTAATTTCTCCCCATTCAAATAATATTCCCTTTTACTGTTTTCTTTTCCAAGGTGGATGACCTCACATTTCCCGACATTGTATTCCATCTGCCAAACCTTAGCTCATTCGCTTAACCTATCCAAATCTCTTTGCAGCCTCTCTGTGTCCTCGACACAACCCACTTTCCCACTAATCTTTGTGTTATCTGCAAATTTTGTTACACTACAGTATGTCCCCTCTTCCAGGTCATCTATGTATATTGTAAACAGTTGTGTCCCAGCACCGATCCCTGTGGCACACCACTAACCACCGATTTCCAACCCGAAAAGGACCCATTTATCCCGACTCTCTGCTTTCTGTTAGCCGGCCAATGATCGATCCATGCTAATACATTTCCTCGGACTCCACGTACATTTATCTTCTGCAGTAACCTTTTGTGTGGCACCTTATAGAATTCCTTTTGGAAATCTAAATACACCACATCTATCGGTACACCTCTATCCACCATGCTCGTTATATCCTCAACTTGGGTTGGATTCTTAATACCAGGTATACCACGCTTTTCCTATTATTGGAGGTTGTTGCTGCCTTCATTCAGCACTCCATTTGCTGCTGTTTCCCTCTTTTTCTACAACTCTACTCTCGTTCTCTCTCTCTCTCTCTGTCACTCTCTCTTTCTCTCTCTCTCTCTCTATCTCTTTCTTTCCCTCTCTCTCTCTCTCTCTCTCTTTCTTTCTCTCTCTCTCTCTTTCTTTCCCTCTCTCTCTCTCTCTCTCTTTCTTTCTCTCTCTCTCTCTCTCTTTCTCTCTCTCTTTCTCTCTCTCTTTCTCTCTCTCTCTCTCTCTAATAGGCTCAGGCCTGATTTGTAATTGCAATGGAGGCTCGGGCTAATATTAGCTTCAACATTGTGTGTGTGTTAGCGAGATATGGCGCGAAGAGAGATTGAAAGCAAGATGTGAAGGTAGGTAAAAGGAAATGTAAGAAGTACAAATGCTTCCGACCTGTTAAGTAGCATTCATGTCGGTGCTGACAGAAAGCAATAAGCAGAAATCTGTCGCTCTTTGATTAAAGAGAGAGCCACATGTTATATCGCTACGGCCATGGCAGTCTGAAAATGTCGGATTTCGAATGCGAAGCAGAGTAAGGTCTGATTAGTACTTGGAAGGGAGACGACTGCAAATACCAGGTACTGTAGACTTTTGCTGTCACCACAGGCTGCTCACAACATTCACACTGCCGTCAAACAAACAACAAGCTGTGCGCTTCTCCCTGCTGCATTCATTTTCTCTCCCACCCTCTCCCTTTATTTTTCCAAATCTTTGCTGTTCATTCTCCTGCTGCCATCGATCGTCAAGGGGGTCCACACACAAATAAACAAAAAACACAGCAACAAAATAACCGAGCAAATCAGCACTCCCAAACCTGTAAGTCCTTGGCATGCAAAGCATCCTAGATAAAACCGGCCGCTTCTGTCCCTGGCCGAAATGATCCAATACCGGCCGCTGCTGTCCTTGGCGGAAGGGATCCCGTTCCGGCCGATGCAGTCCCTGGCCGAAGGCCCACTGCCTAATCAGATTCATCATCAAAATTAACATTGCCCCAAAGCAGAGGGGACAGCAGAAACAGTTCCACAAAAAGTTAATGCATGGGCACTTAGAGAGCAAGGTAAGAGAGCCATATACAGCCAGCGCCTCACAACCAATCTGGCGTGCCTTGATGACACTGAGATGCTGAATCCCTATAGGGCTTGGTCTGCCCTCCAGGCCTCTATAACCAGTGCCTGTGAAGAGACACTTTGTGACTCAACCAGAAAACACCAGGACTGGTTGATGAAAGTGATCAGGAGATCGAAGAACTAATAAATTGCAAGTGCAATACATTTCTGAGCATCAAGCAACAGCCCTACTCGAGAGCTGCAAAACAACATTACAGACGGCTCAAGGCTCAGGTTCAGCAAAAAACCCGGGACCAAAAGAACAGGTGATGGATGGAGAAAGCACAGGAGATACAACAACAGGTCGACTGCCATGATATGCGCGGATTCTTCGCTGCAGTCAAGCCACTTACGGTCCAAACTCCGAAGGCTCCAACCCACTCCTGGCCAAGAACGAGGAAACACTCATCAAGGACACCGAGGCTGTCAGGGCCCGATGGAAGGGGCACTTTGAAGATCTCCTCAATCGAGACTCTGCCCGTTACTCGAGTGTTCTCGATTACATTCCGCAGCATGCAACCCACCATCAACTCAGTAAAACTCGAAACTTGCACGAGATCGCCAAAACCATAAAACAGCTTAAGAATAAAAAGTCTACGGGTGCGGATGGAATCCGTGCTGAGGCGCTAAAATATGGTGGAGAGGAGCTGTTGGCGCGGATACATGACCTAATCTCTCTCATCTGGAGGGAGGAGAGCATGCCGGGAGATCTGCGAGATGCAGTGACTGTGGTCATTTTAAAAAAGGGAGACAAGTCCGACTGGCATCTAATGGAAAATCTCCATGCTTTCATCCACTGGGAAAGTTATCGCTCGACTTCTCCTCAATCATCTTTTCACTGTGGCCGAGGAGCTCCTCCCGGAGTCACAGTGCGGATTTCGTCCCCTACGGAGCACAACAGACATGATCTTTGCAGCGCGCCAGTCGCAGGAAAAATGCAGAGAGCAGCATCAACCCTGAAACATGGCCTTTTTCGATCTTGCAAACCTTTCGACCTTTTATACTGTCAACCGTGAGGGTCTATGGAGCGTCCTCCTCCATTTCGGATGCCCCCTAAAGTTTGTCAACATCCTTCACTTGCTTCACGATAACATGCAGGCCGAGATCCTAACCAATGGATCCATTACAGAACCAATTGACGTCCGCACCGGGGTCAAACAGGGCTGTGTAATCGCTCCAACCCTCTTTTCAATCTTCCTCGCCGCCATGCTCCACCTCACAGTCAACAAGCTCCCCGCTGGAGTGGGATTAAACCACCAAACCAGTGGGCAGCTGGTTAACATATGCTGCCTCCAGGCCAGGTCAAAGATCACACCAACCTCTGTCATTCAACTGCAGTATGTGGACGATGCCTGCGACTGTGCACATTCAGAGGCTAAACTCCAGGATATAGTCAATGTATTCACTGAGACGTATTGAAGCATGGGCCTTACGATTAACATCCGTAAGACAAAGGTCATTCACCAGCCTGTCATCACCACACAGCACTGCCCTCCAATCATCAAGATCCACAGCGGGGCACTGGAAAACGTGGACCATTTCCCATATCTCGGGAGCCTCTTATAAACAAAGGAAGACATTGATGTGGAGATTCAGCATCGCCTTTAGTTCACCAGCGCAGCCTTCGGCTGCCTGCAGAAAAGAGTGTTTGAAGACCAGGTCCTCAAATCTACCATCAAACTCATGGTCTACAGGGTTGCAGTAATACCCGCCTTCCTATATGGGTCAGAGGCATGGACGATGTACAGCAGGCATCTGAAGCCGCTGGAGATATTTCACCAATGATGTCCCCGCAAGATCCTGCAAATCTCCTGGGAGGGCAGGCGCACCAACATCAGTGTCCTCGACAAGGCTATCTTCCCCAGTATTGAAGCACTGACCACACTCGATCAGCTTCGCTGGGCAGGACACATTGTACGCATGCCAGATACAAGTCTCCCGATAAAAATGCTTTATGCGGAGCTCCTTCACGGTAAACGGGCCAAAGGAGGACAGCGGAAACGTTATAAGGACACCCTCCAAGACTCACTGGTAAAGTGCAACATCACCACTGACACTTGGGAGACCCTGGCCGCAGACCGCCTGAGGTGGAGAAAGTCCATCCGGGATTGAGCTCTTCGAATCTCAACCTAAAGAGCATGAAGAGGCCTAGGGCAGGCAGCGGAAGGAGTGCGTGGCAAAGTAGCCCCACCGACCCCTTCCCTCGACGAATGCCTGTCCCACCTGTAACAGGGTGTGTGGCTCTCGTAACGGACTGTTCAGCCATCAAATAACTTACTTTTGGAGTGGAAGCAAGTCCTCCTCGATTCCGAGGGACTGCCTTTGATTGATTGATTGAGATCAATCTGAGACATTGCGCTATAACTGCCACATCGTAGCTCATTTCTGCAACAAGGTATGGACAGGTCTGATTAGTACTTAGATTGGAGCCTTATTACGAGCTGTACTAGGCTTTTTCTATTCGTGGAGGTTGCCACTGCCTTCATTCAGCACTCCATTTGCTATTCGTTCCTGCGCTCTCTAATAGGCACAGGTCTGATTTGTACATAGCAATGGAGGCTCGGGTTTATAGTTTGTGTGTGTGTTAGCGAGAGATGGCTCGAAGAGGGATAGAAAAGAAGATGGTAAGGCAGGTAAAAGGAAATGTAAGAAGTACAAATGCTTCCAAGCTGTTTGATCGCATTCAGCTGTTTGATAGCATTCATGTATCAGCTGACAGAAAGCTAAAAGCAGCTGTTTGTGGCTCTCTCAGTAAAAAGAGAGCCAGCGGTTAGATATGTACGGCCATACTACTCTGAAAATTGTGATCTCATCAGATCTCGAATACGATGCAGAGTAAGGCCTGGTTAGTACTTAGAGGGGAGACCGCCTGGGAATACCAGGTGCAGTGGGCATTTGCTTTCGCCAGAGGCCGCTCATGGTTCTGCACACACACTGCCGTTAATACATCAACAACCTTTTTGCTGCTCTCTCTTTCTCAGTTTCCTTTCACCATTTCTTTCCTGCACATTCTCCTGCTGCTATACAACTGCAAGGGAGTCGACGCAGGGGGCGAAAGAACGCAGAAGAACAAAATAAGATAGCAAAAATCCACATGCTGGCGGAGGGGCACCAGGACGCAGCAGCAGAGAGGAGAGGCAAGGTGCATCGGAACCTCGGAGGGACAAACCGGAACAGAACAAAGAATAAAGTAGGAAGAGCTGAAATTCAATGCAGGTAAAAAGCAAAGCTAACTAGCATGCTGCTTGAATGTATGTGTGTTACAAACGAGATTGACGAGTTGCAGGTGCCACTTGCACATGGGGATCTGAAATGTGGCTATAACATTAATCTGGCTTAAAAATTGATCGGATTGGAAATTAAACAATCGTGGCGATTTGGGGGCGGTGGAAGTTTTTTTGGGGTGACGTCAGATTTGGGGATTGGGAGATTTGCGGGAGAGCGATTTAAGGTGGTGAGAGATTTTGAGGTTGGCGAGCGTGAGATTTCCGAATAAATGAATGAGTGATTTGGGGGTGAGTGAGGGAATGGCGAAAGTCAGGTACTTTTGTGGCTTGAGGCAAGGTAATGAAGAGGGTAGTAGGGCTCTGTAGTTTTTTTGTATGAGAGGAGAGATGCAAGAGGTGTGTGACGGAAGGAAAATGGTGAAATGAAAATTGAGTGCTGATTAATTGTATGAATGCATGGAATGAGAAAATGAAATGAAGAACAGCCGTATGTCCATTTAAGTAAATAGATAGCCAGTGTGCTAATGCCAACGTCCACACTCGTCTGAAAACGCGGGATTTTGTCTGATCTCGAAAACTGAGCAGAATCAGACGTGGTGAGTATTTGGATGGGAGACTGCATGGGAATATCAGATGCAGTCGGCTGTTGCTGCCACCACAGGCCGCTCATGGTTCTGCATGCACACTGACCATAATCCATGAACAACCGTTCTGCTGCTCTCCCTCTCTCACATTTTTTTCGTGCAATTTCTTCTGCTGCTACACAAATGCAAGGGGGTCTATGCATAACAACAAAATAAAATAGCAAAAAACCACATGCTGGCGGAGGTGCAAAAGAGAAGCACGCAAGGTTCATCGAAACATGGGAGGGATAAATAGCAACAGAACAAAGAATAGTGCAGGAAGAGCAGCAATTCAATGCACGAAAAAAGCAAAGGCTGCTGAAATGCATGTGTTTTAATGTGATGAATGTTACAAATCAGATTGGCGCGTTGTAGGCGTCACTTGCCACATGGGGTTACGAAATGTGGCTATAACTGAGACCTGGATTAAAAATGGGTAGGATTTGAAATTAAACAATCTTGGTGTATTGGGTTCGTGCAGGAGAGATTTGGGGAAGGGGAGATTTGGGGGGAGAGCGATTTGAGCTGTTGAGAAATTTCGAGTTTGGCGAGCGTGAGATTTTGGGGGTGAGTGAATGAGTGATTTGGGGGTGAGCGAGGGATTTTTGAAAGTCAGGTAGTTTTGAAGCTTGAGGCAAGGCAGTTAAGGAGGTAGGGCTTCTATTTTGTTTGTGTGGGAGGCAGAGCAGCAAGAGGAGTGGGGGCGGAAGGTAAATGTTGAAATGAAAATTGAGTGCTGATTACTTTATGAATGCATAGAATGAGAAAAAGAAATGAAGAACAGCCGCATGTCCGTTTAAGTAATGAGAAAGCGAATGTCTTGATGATTGTGGCCAGAATAGTCTGAAAACACCCGATCTCCTGTGATCTTAGAAACTGAGCAAAGTCAGGCCTGGTTAGTAGAAACATAGAAACATAGAAACATAGAAAATAGGTGCAGGAGTAGGCCATTCGGCCCTTCTAGCCTGCACCGCCATTCAATGAGTTCATGGCTGAACATTCAACTTCAGTACCCCATTCCTGCTTTCTCGCCATACCCCTTGATCCCCCTAGTAGTAAGGACCTCATCTAACTCCTTTTTGGATGGGAGAGCGTGTGGGAATACCAGGTGCAGTAGGCTTTTGTTGGCGCCACAGGCCGCTCATGGTTCTGCACACACACTGCCGTTAATCCATCAACAACCTTTTTGCTGCTCTCTCTCTCACATTCCTTTCACCATTGCTTTCCTGCACTTTCTGCTGCTGCTACACAAATGCAAGGGGGTCGACGCAGGGTGTGAAAGAACGCAGAACAAGAAAATATCAGCAAAAATCCACACGCCGGCGGAGGGGCACCAGGATGCAGCAGCAGAGAGGCCAGACAAGGTGCATCGAAACCTATTGGGACAAACAGCAATAGAACAAAGAATGGTGTAGGAAGGGCATCATTTCAATACAGGAAAAAAGAAAAGCCACCTAGCATGCTGCTGGAATGCATGTGTGTTAATGTGAGGAGTGTTACAATTGAGATTGGCGAATTGCAGTCCCCACTTGCCACATGGGATTCTGAAATGTGGCTCCAACAGAGACCTGTCTTAAAAATGGATAGAATTGGAAATTAAACAATCCTGGCGATTTCGGGGTGTGGAAGCTTTTTTTGGAGGAGCAGAGATTTTGGGATGGGGAGCTTTGTGGGGAGAGCGATTTGAGGGGCTGAGAGATTTCGAGGTTGGCGAGCGTGAGATTTGGGGGTGAGTCAGTGAGTGATTTGGGGGTGAGTGAGGGAATGATGATGGTCAGCAAATTTTGAAGCTTGAGGCAAGGCGATCAAGGGGGTAGGGCTTGTAGTTTGTTTGTGTGGGAGGCAGAGCAGCACAAGGTGGGGGTGGCAGAAGGAAAATGGTGAAATTAAAATTGAGTGAAGATTACAAGTGTGACTGCACAGAATGAGAAAAATAAAGGATAAACAGCCGTTTGTCCATTTAAGTAAAGAGAAAGCGACTATGCCGATACCTATGGCTACGTTAGTCTGCAAGCGCCCCATATCGTGAGATTTAGGAAGTTAAGCAAACTCTTACCTGGTTAGTACTCAGAAGGGAGACCTCCTGGGAATTCCAGGTGGAGTAGCCTTTTGCTGCCGCCACGGGCCGCTCAGGGTTATGCGCACATACTGCCGTTAATCCATCAGCACCCTTTTTGCTGCTCTCTCTCTCACTTTCCTTTCACCATTTCTTTCCTGTACATTCTCCTGCTGCTACACAAATGCAAGGGAGTCAACGCAGGGGGCGAAAGGACGCAGAACAACTAAATAAATAGCAAAAAACACATGCTGGCGGAGGGGCACCAGGACATAGCAGCAGAGAGGAGAGACAAGGTGCATCAAAACCTGGGAGCGACAAAGAGCAACAGAACAAAGAATAGTGCAGGAAGAGCAGCAATTCAATGCAGGAAAAAAGCAAAGGCAACTGGCAGGTTGGTGGAATGCATGTTGTTAATGTGAGGAGTGTTACAAGTCAGATTGATGAGTGGCAGCGTCACTTGCCACATGGGGTTCTGAAATGTGGCTACAAGAGAGTCCTGGCTTAAAAATGGGTAGGATTGGAATTTAAACAATGCTGGCGATTTGGTTGCGTTGGAAGCTTTTTTGGGGTGAGTTCAGATTTGTGGATGGGGAGATTTGGGGAAGAGCGATTTGAGGTTGGCGAGCGTGTGATTTCGGGGTGAGTAAGTGAATGATTAGGGGGTGAGAGAGGGAATGGTGAAAGTCATGTAGTTTTGAAGCTTGAGGCAAGACAATGAAGGGGATAGAGCTTGTAGTTTGTTTGCGTGGGGGGCAGAGCAGCAGGAGGTGGGGTGGCGGAAGGAAAATGGTGAAATGAAAGTTGCGTGCTGATTACTTGTTTGAATGCATAGAATGAGAAAAAGAAATGAAGATCAGCCACACTATGGCCACACTAGTCTGAAAACGCCCGATCTCATCTGATCTCGGAACCTACGCAGAGTCAGGCCTGATTAGTATTTGGATTGGAGACCGCCTGGGAATGCCAGGTGCAGTAGGCTTTTGCTGCCACCAAAGGCTGCTCGTAACATTCACACTGCCGTCAACCAATCAACAAGCTTTTCGCTTCTCCCTCCTGCATTGAATTTCTCTCTCACCCTCTCCATTTATTTCAAGGCAAAAAACAAAAAGAGCAAAATTACAGCAAAATTCTGAAGCGATAAATTGTGTTAAAAAAGCAACCTGAAGGCTCTGTGACTCAATGCGAGGATTATTCGGAATAAGTTGGACGAATTAACTGCGCAAACAGCAGTTATCGGATATGATCTAATTGGCATCATGGAGACATGGCTCCAGGGTGACCAAGGTTGGAAACTCAACATCCAGAGGTATTCAACTTTTAGGAAGGATAGGCAGAGAGAAAAAGGAGGCGGGGTGGCTTTGCTGGTTAAAGAGGAAATTAATGCAATACCAAGGAGGGATATTAACCTGAATGATTTAGAATCGGTATGGGTGGAGCTGCGGAATACCAAAGGGCAGAAAACGATAGTGGGAGTTGTGTATAGACCACCAAACAGTAATAGAGAGGACGGGGATAGCATCAAATAAGAAATAAGAGATGTGTGCAATAAATGTACAACAGTTATCATGGGCGACTATAATCTACATATTGATTGGGATAAACACAAACTGGTTGCAATGCAGTGGAGGAAGATTTCCTGGAGTGTATTAGGGATTGTTTTCTATCCTAATATGTCGAGGAACCAACGAGAGAGCTGACCGTCCGAGACTGGGTGATGTGTAATGAGAAGGGACTCATTAGCAATCTTGTTGAGCGAGGCCCCTTGGGGAAGATTGACCATAATATGGTAGAATTCTTTATGAAGATGGAGAGTGCCACAGTTAATTCGGAAACTATGGTACTGAAATTAAGGAAAGGTAACTTCGACGGTATGAGGTAACTTAGACTGGCAAAGGATACTTAAAGGGTTGAAGGTGGATAAGCAATGGAAACATTTAAAGATCGCATGGATGAACTTCAGCAATTTTACATCCCTGTCTGGAGTAAAAACAAAACGGGGAAGGTGGCTCAATAGTGGCTAACAAGGGAAATTAAGGATAGTGCTAAACCCAAGGAAGAAGCATGTAAATTGGCCAGAAAAAGCAACAAACCTGAGGACTGGGAGAAGTTTAGAATTCAACAGAGGAGGACTAAGAGTTTGATTAAGAGATGGAAAATAGATTACGAGAGGAAGCTTGAAGGGATCATAAAAACTGACTGCTGAAGCTTCTATAAATATGTGAAGAGAAAAAGATTAGTAAAGACAAGAGTAGGTCACTTGCAGTCGGATTCAGCTGAATTTATAATGTGGAACAAAGAAATGGCAGACCAATTGAGCAAATACTTCGGTTCTGTCTTCACGAGGTAAGCTTCCGAATGTACTAGGGGACAGTGGATCTCATGAGAAGGAGGAACTGAAGGATATCCTTATTAGGCAGGAAATTGTGTTAGGTAAATTGATGGGATTGAAGGCCGATAAATCCCCGGGGTCTGATAATCTTCATCCCAGAGTACTTAAGGAAGTGACCCCAGAAATAGTGGATGCATTGGTGATTATTTCCCAACAGTCTATCGAATCTGGATCAGTTCCTATGGACTGGAGGGTAGCTAATGTAACACCACGTTTTTAAAAAGGAGGGAGAGAGAAAACGGGTAATTATAGACCGGTTAGCCTGACATCAGTAGTGGGGGAAATGTTGGAATCAATCATTAAGGATGAAACAGCAGCGCATTTGGAAAGCAGTGACAGGATCGGTCCAAGTCAGCATGGATTTATGAAAGGGAAATCAGGCTTGACGAATCTGCTGGAATTTTTTGAAGACGTAACTAGCAGAGTGGACAAGGGAGAACCAGCGGATGTGGTGTATTTGGACTTTTGACAAAGTCCCGCACAAGACATTGGTGTGCAAAATTAAACTGCATGGCATTGGGGTAATGTTTTGACGTGGATAGAGAACTGGTTGGCAGACAGGAAATAGATCGTCGGGACAAAAGGGTCCTTTTGAGAATGGCAGGCAGTGACTAGTGGAGTGCCACAGGGCTCAACGCTGGGACCGCAGCTCTTTACAATATTATTAATGATTTAGATGAAAAAATTGACTGTAATATCTCCAAGTTTGCAGATGACACTAAATTGGGTGGCAGTGTGAGCTATGAGGAGGACCTAAGAGGCAGCAGGGTGACTTGGACAGTTTAGGTGAGTGGCCAAATGCAATGTGAGGTTATCCATTTTTGGGGAAAAAAAAGGCAGAATATTATCTGAATAGTGGCAGATTAGTAAAAGTGTTGTGCAACGAGAGCTGGGTGTCTTTGATTCGTCAGTCATTGAAAGCTGGCATGCAGGTACAGCAAGCGGTGAAAAAGGCAAATGGTATTTTGGCCTTCATAGCTGGGGGATTTGAGTATAGGAGCAGGGAGGTCTTACTGCAATTGTACAGGGCCTTGGTGAGGCCTCACCTGGAATACTGTGCTCAGTTTTGGTCTCCTAATCTGAGGAAGGACGTTCTTGCTATTGAGGGAGTGTAGCGAAGGTTCACCAGACTGATTCCCGGAATGTCATATGAGGAGAGACTGGATCAACGGGGATTTTATTCACTGGAGGTTAGAAGGATGAGAGGGGATCTCGTATAAATGTATAAGATTCTGACGGGACTGGACAGGTTAGATGCGGCAAGAATGTTCCCGATGTTGGGGAAGTCCAGAACCAGGGGATGTAGGCTTATGATAAGGGGTAGGCCATTTAAGACTGAGATAAGATAAACTTCTTCACTCAGAGAGTTGTTAACCTATGGAATTCCCTGCTGCAGAGAGTTGTTGATGCCAGTTCATTGGATCTATTCAAGAAGGAGTTAGATATGACCCCTACGGTTAAATGGATCAAGGGGTATGGAGATAAAGCAGGAAAGGCGTACAGAGTGAGTGTTCAGCCATTCTCTTATTGAATGGTGGTTCAGGCTCGATGGACCGAATGGCCTACTCCTGCACCTATTTTCTGTATTTATGTTTCTATGTCTTCCAAATCGTTGCTGCTGATTCTACTGCTACCATAGAAAGTCAAGGGGGTTCATGCATATCCAAGCAAAAAACACAGCAACAAATAACCGAGCAAAACAACACACCCAAACCTGTAACTCCTTATCATCCAATGCATCCTGGATCAAATTCACATGTTGCGCTATAACTAACACATCGTAGCTCAATTCTGCAACAAATTAGGGGCAGGTCTGATTAATACTTGGATCGATGTCTTAATACCAGTTATACGAGGCTTTTCCTATTAGTCGAGGTTGTCGCTGTCTTCATTCAGCACTCTATTTGCTATTCGTTCCTGCGCTTTCTATAACTCTCTCTCACTCTCTCTCTCATTCTCTTTGTCTCTCTCTCTCTCACTCACTCACTCTCTCTCTCTCTGTCTGTCTCTAATAGGCACAGGTCTGATTAGTACTTAGTAAAGGAGGCTCGGGCTTATCGTTTGTGTGTGTGCTTTAGCGAGAGATGGCACGAAGAGAGACAGAGAACGAGGTGGGAAGGCAGGTAAAATGAAATATAAGAATGATAAATGCTCCCGAGCTGTTTGGTAGCATTCAGCTGTTTGATATCATTCATTTATGAGCTAACAGAAAACAATAAGCAGCTGCCTGTGACTCTCTAAGTAAACGCGAGCCAGCTGTTTTAATCCCTATGGCCATACTCGTCTGAAAAAACCTGATTTTGGATGCGAAGCAAAGTAAGGCCTGGTTAGTACTGAGAAGGGAAACCGACTGGGAATAACAGGTGCTGCAGACTTTTACTGCCCCCACAGGCTGCTCGCATCAGTCACACTGCAGTCAACCGATTAGCAAGCTTTTCACTTCTCCCTCCTGCATTCAATTTCTCTCTCACCTTCTCACCTTATTTTTCCAAATCTTTGCTGCTCATTCTCGTGCTGCCATGGAAAGTCAAGGGGGTCCACACAATACCAAACAAAAAAAACAGCAACAAAATTAACGAGTAAAACAACACACGCAAAACAGGCAGTCCTTGTCATCCAAAGCATCCTAGATCAAACTCAGACATTGCACAATAACGACCACATCGTAGCTCATTTCTGCGACAAGGTAGGGACAGGTCTGATTTGTACGCGAATAGGATTCTTAATACCAGATATACTCGGCTTTTCCTATTTTCGAGGTTGTCGCCACCTTCATTCGGCACTGCATTTGCTGTTTGTTCCTGCGGCTTTCTACAACTCTCTCTCTCTCTCTCTCTCTCACTGTCTCGCTCTCTAATATGCACAGGCCTGCTTTGTATTTAGCAATGGAGGCTCGGGCTTACAGTTTGTGTGTGCGTTCGCAACAGATGGATCGAAGAGAAATAGAAAACAAGGTGGGAATCCAGGTAAAAGGAAATGTAAGATGTACAAATGCTTCCGAGAGTTTTGATGGCATTACGCTGTTTGTTAGCAATCGAGTATTGGCTGACAGAAAGAAATAAGCATCTGTATGTGGCTCTCTAATGAAGGAGAGTGCGAGCTGTTAGATATATGCGGACATATTAGTCTGAAAATACCTGTTCCCGGATGCGCAGCAGAAAAAGGCCTGGTTACTTCTTTGACGGGAGACCAACTGCGAATACGAGGTGCTATAGAATTTTGCTGTCACCACAGGCTGCTTGCATCATCTACACTGCCGTCAACCAATCAACATGCTTTTCACTTCTCCCTCCTGCATTCAATTTCTCTCTCACCCTCTCCCTTTATTTTACCAAATCTTTGCTGTTCATTCTCCTGCTGCCATAGAAAGTCAAGCGGTTCACATACAACCAACCAGAAAACATAGCAACAAATAACCGAGCAAAACAACACAACCAAACCGTAAGTCCTTGTCATTCAAAGCATCCTAGATTAAACTCAGACATTGCGCTACAACTAACACATCGTAGCTCAATTCTGCAACAAAGTAGGGACAAGACTAATGAGTACTTGGATAGGTGTCTTAATACAAGGTGTGCTAGGCTTTTCTTATTCGTCGAGGTTGTCGCTGCCTTCATTCAGCACTCCATTTGCTGTTCGATCATGCATTTTTTTTCTACAACTCTCTCTCTCGCACTCTCTTTCGCTCTCCCGCTCGCTCTCGCTCTCGCTCTCACTCTCTCTAATAGGCAGAGGGCTGATTTGTACTTAGCTATGGTGGCTCGGGCATATAGTTTGTGTGTGTTAGCCAGAGATCGTGCGAACCGAGAATAAAACAAGGTGGTAAGACATGTAAAAGGAAATGTAAGAAGTACAAATGCCTCAGCTGTTTGATAGCATTCATGTATGAGCTGACAGATAGCAATAAGGAGCTGTCAGTGGCTCTTTAAGTAAAGAGAATGCCAGCTGTTCTATAACTACGGCCATACTAGTCTGAAAATCTCCGCTCTCCTCTGATGTTGAAGCAGACTAATGCCGTGTTAGTATTTGGAAGGGCGATGGACAGGGAATACCAGGTGCTGTAGACATTTCGTAGCACCACAGACTACTCGCCACATTCAGAGTGTCACCAACCAATCAACAAATTGTTCGCTTCTCCCTCCTACATTCAGTTTCTGTCTGACCCTTTCCCTTTATTTTTCCAAATCTTTGCTGCTCATTCTCCTGCTGCCATACAAATTCAAGGGGTTCCACACACAACCAACCAAAAAACAATGCAACAAAATAACCGAGCAAAACAACACACCCAAACAAGTAATCGTTGTCATCCCAAGCATCTTAGATCAAACTGAGACATTGCGCTATATCTACCACATCATAGCTCTTTTTTGCAACAACTTAAGAACAGGTCTGATTGGTACTTGGATAGGAGACTTAATACCACGTGTGCGAGGCTTTTTCTATTAGTCAAGGTTGTCGCTGCCTTGATTCAGCACTCCATTTGCTGTTTGTTTGCGTGCTTTCTACAACTCTCTCTGTCTTTCTGTCGCTCTCTCTCTCTCTCTCTCTCTCTAATAGGCAGAGGCCTGACTTGTAGTTACCAAAGGAGGCTTGGGCTTATATTTTTTGTGTGTGTTAGTGAGAGATGGCGCGAAGAGAGATAGAAAACATGGTGGGAAGGCAGGTAAAAGGAAATGTAAAAAGTACAAATGCTTGCGAGTGTTTGATAGCATTCATGAATGAGTTGACAGAAAGCAATAAGCAGCTGTCTGTGGACGTTTAAGTAAAGAAAGAGGCAGCTATTGGATATCTACGGCCATAATAGACTAAAAAAGCTAATGTCGGATGCGAAGCAGAGCAAGGCATAGTTAGTACTTGGAAGGGAGACAGACTGGGAATACCAGGTGCCTTAGACTTTTGCTGCAACCACAGGATGCTCACAACATTCAAACTGCCATCAACCAATCGACAAGCTTTTCGCTTCTCCCTCCTGCATTCAATTTCTCTTTCACCCTCTGCTCATTTTTCCAAATCTTTGCTGCTCATTCTCCTGCTGCCATCGAAAGTCAACGGGTTCCACACACAACCAATCAAAAGACATAGCAACAAAATAATCGAGCAAAACAACACACCCAAACCCGTAATCCTTGTCATCAAAAGCATCCTAAATCAAACTCAGACATTGCGCTATAACTAACACATCGCAGCTCATTTCTGCAACAAAGTAGAGACAGATCTGATTAGTACTTGGATAGCAGTCTTAATACCAGATCTACTAGGCTTTTCATTAGTCGAGGTTGTCGCTGCCTTCATTCAGCACTCCATTTGCTGTTCGTGCCTGCACTTTCTACAAATCTCTCGCGTTTTCACTCACTCTCTCTCTCTCTCTCTCCGTTCCGCGCTCTCTCTCCACTAGGCACAGGCCTGATTTGTAATTAGCAATGGCGGCTCGGGCTTATAGTTTGTTTGTGTTTTCGCGAGAGAAGGAGGGAAGTGATATATAAAAGATGGTGGGAAGACGGGGAAAAGGAACGGTAAGATGTACAAATTCATCTGAGTTGTTTGAGCTGACAGAAAGCAATAAGCAGCTGTCTGTAGCTCTTTATGTAAAGAGAGAACCAACTGTTAGATACTGGCGGCCATACTAGTCCGAAAAAGTCTGATCTCGGATGCGAAGCAGAGTAATGACTGCTCAGTACTTGGAAGGGACACCGATTTGGAATACCAGATGTTGTAGACATTCAGTGCCATCACAGGCTGCTCGCAACATTCACACTGCCGTCAACCAATCAACAAGCTTTTTACTTTTCCCTCCTGCATTTAAGTTCTCTCTCACCCTCTCCCTTTATTATTCTAAGAGTTGCTGCTCCTTGTTCTGCTGCCATCGAATGTCAAGGGGGTCCACACACAACCTTCCAAAAAACAGAGCAACAACTTAACCCAGCAATACATAGAAACATAGAAAATATGTGCAGGAATGCGTCATTCGGCCCTTCGAGCCTGCACCATCATCCAATAAGATCATGGCTGATCTTTCACCTCAGTACCGCTTTCCTGCTTTCTATCCATACCCCTTGATCCCTTTATCTGTAAGGGCCATAGCTAACTCTGTCTTGAACATATCCAATGAATTGGCATCAATATCTCTCTGCAGTCGGCAATTCCACAGATTAACAACTCGCTGAGTGAATAAGCTTCTCCTCATCATAGTCCTAGATGGCTTACCCCTTATAATTAGACTATGTCACCTGGTTCTTCACTTCCCCAACATCGGGACATTCTTCTTGCATCTAACCTGTCCAGTCCCGTCAGAATGGTATATGTTTCTATGAGATCCCCTCTGATCTTCCTAAACTCCAGTGAATACAAGCAATTCAATCTCTCCTCATATTTCAATTCTGCAATCCGGGGAATCAGTCTGGTGAACCTTCGCTGCACTCCCTCAATAGCAAGAACATCCTTCATCAGATTAGGAGAACACAACTGAACAGAATATTCCAGGTGAGGCCTCACGAAGACACTGTACAACCGCAGCAAGACCTCCCTGCTCCTATACTCAAATCCCCTCGCTATGAAGGCGAACATGCTATTTGCCTTCTTCAACGCCTGCTGTACCTGCATGCCAACGTTCAATGACTGATGTAACATGACACCCAGGTCTTGTTGCACCTCCCCTTTTCCTAATCTGCCGCCATGCCGATAAATTTCTTCCTTCGTGTTTTTGCCACCAAAATGGATAGCCTCATATTATCCACATTATACTGCATCTGCCATGCGTGTGCCCACTCACCTAACCTGTGCAAGACATTCTGCTGCTTCTTAGCGTTCTCCTCACAGCTCACACGGCCACTCAGCTTCGTGTCATCTGCAAACTTGGAGATATTACACTCCATTCCTTCATCTAATCAATAATGTGTGTTGCAAATAGCTGTGGTCGCAACACTAAGTCCTGTGGCACCTCACTAGTTACGGTTTGCCATTCTGAAAAGGACCCGTTTATCCCGACTCTCTGCTTCCTGTCTGCCAACCAGTTCTCTATCCAGGTCAGTACATTACCAACAATACCACGCGCTTTACTTTTGCGCACCAATCTCTTGTGCGGGACCTTGTCAAAGACCTTTTGATACTCCAGATACACCACATCCACTGGTTCTACCTTGTCCACTCTACGAGTTACATCCACAAAAATTCTAGAAGATTTCTCAAGCATGATTTCCCTTTCATAAATCCAAGCTGACTTGGACAGATCCTGTCACTGATTTCCAAATGCGATGCTATTTCATCTTTAATAATTGATTGCAACATTTTCCCCACTACTGATGCCAGTTTAACCGGTCTATAATTACCCGTTTTCTCTCTCCATCATTTCTTAAGAAGTGGTGTTACATTGATCCAGATTCGAGAGACTGTTGGAAAATGATCACCAATGCATCCACTATTTCTATGGCCACTTCCTTAAGTACTCTGGGATGCAGACTATCAGGCCCCGGAGATTTATCGGCCTTCAATCCCATCAATTTCCCTAAACAATTTCCTGCTGAATAAGGATTTCCTTGAGTTTCTCCTTCTCACGAGACCCTCGTTCCCGGAGTATTTCCGGAATGTTATTTTTTATCGTCCTTTGTGAAGACAGAGCTTAAGATTTTGTTCAACTGGTCTGCCATTTCTTTATAAATTCACCTGCAGTCAATTTTTATGTTCCCTGCAATCTTCCTCTTGTACTCTATTTCCCTCCTCGTAATTAAACCCTTTGACAACCTCTGCTGAATTATAAAATTCTCCCAGTTCTCCGCTTTGCCTCTTTTTCTGGACAATTTAAATGCCTCTTCCTTGGATTTAACACTATCCTTAATTTCCTTTATTAGCCACGGTTGAGCCACCTTCACCGTTTTATTTTTACTCCAGGAAGGGATGTACAATTGTTGAATTTCATCCATGTGATCTTTAAATGTTTGCCAATGACTATCCACTGTCAACCCTTTAAGTTTCATTCGCCGGTCTAGTCTAGCGAACTCGCATCTCATACCATCGAAGTTACATTTCCTTAAATTCAGGACCGTAGTCTCTGAATTAACTGTGTCACTCTCCATCTTAATAATGAATTCTACCATATTATGGTCACCATTCCCCAAGGAGCCTCACCCAAACCAGTAGGTCCTTGTCATCCAAAGCATCCTAAATCAAACTCAGACATTGCGCTATAAGCACCACAGCGTAGCTCATTTCTGCAACAAAGTAAGAACAGGTCTGATTAGTACTTGGATAGGAGTCTTAATACCAGGTGCCTAGGCTTTTCGTATTAGTCGAGGTTTTCAAGGCCTTCATTCAGCACTCCATTTGTTGTTAGTTCCTGCGCTTTCTACAACTCTCCCTCTGTTTGTCTCTTTCCATCTCGCTCTCGCTCCTGCTCTCGCTCTCCCTCTCGCTCTCCCTCTCGCTCTCCCTCTCGCTCTCTATCTCGCTCTCTATCGCTCTCTCGCTCTCTCTCTTTTTCGCTCTCTCTCTGTCTCTCTCTCTACTTGGCACAGGCCTAATTTCTACTAGGCACAGGAGGCTTGGGCTTATAGTTTGTTTGTGTGTTCGCAAGAGCTGGCGCGAAGAGAGATAGAAAACATGGTGCGAGTGCTGGTAAAAGGAATTGTAAGAAGGACAAATGTGTAATGTTTGGAAGCTTGTAATGTTTTTAGCTCCACACTGTGGATGTGGACGTATTGTGTTCTGCAACTACAGAGTTAATAATTAAACAGAACCAGAAGGTTCCAGAGACTTCCCAGTGCTGCCTGCCACGTTAGAAAGCTGTGTGTGCTTGGGCTCTGTGAATATATCACATTTGGCGGCGAGAAGCGATGTTTCAGATGATTTCAATCTGATATTCATTTGTTGAAGGAGTCAGGCAGCCGACAGAGAGACTGTGGTGGCAGCAAAAGCCTACTGCACCTGGCATTTCCATGCGGTCTCCAATCCAAATACTAATCAGGCCTGACTCTGCGTAGGTTCCGAGTTGAGATGAGATTGGGCGTTTTCAGACTTGTGTGACCATAGGCATCAGCAAATGGGCTTTCTCTTCATATGGCTGTTCTTCATTTCTTTTTCTCATTCTATGCATTCATACAGGTAATCAGCACTCAACTTTCATTTCACCATTTTCCTTCCACCACACCACCTCTTGTTGCTCTGCCCCCCACACAAACAAGATACAAGCCCTACCCCCTTCATTGACTTGCCTCAAGCTTCAAAACTACCTGACTTTCACCTTTCCCTCACTCACCACCAAATCACTCACACACTCACCCCACATCTCACGCTCGCCAACCTCGAAATCTCTCACCCCCTCAAATCGCTCTCCACCGAAATCTCTCCATCCCCAAATCTCTCCTCCCCCCAAAAAAGCTTCCACCGCCCCCAAATCGCCAGGATTGTTTAGTTTCCAATCCTAACCATTTTTAAGCGAGGACTCTATTATAGCCACATTTCAAAACCCCAGGTGGCAAGTGGCGCCTGCAACTCATCAATCTGATTTGTAACACTCCTCACATTAACACACATGCTTCCAGCAGTATGCGAGATGGATTTGCTTTTTTCCTGCATTGAATTGCTGCTCTTCCTGCACTATTCTTTGATCTGTTGCTATTTATCCTTCCCAGTTTTCTATGCACCCGGTCTTTCCTCTCTGCTGCTGCATCCTGTGCCCCTTCACAAGCGTCTGGTTTTTACTATCATATTTTGTTGTTCTGCGTTATTTCGCCCCTACGTCGACCCTCTTGCATTTGTGTAGCAGCAGGAGAATGTGCAAGAAAGAATTGGGGAAAGGAAAGTGAGAGAGCAAAAAGGTTATTGATGGATTAACGGCAGTGTGTGTGCAGAACCATGAGCGGACCTTGGTGGCAGCAGAAGCCTTCTGCACCTGGTATTAACAGACGCTTTCCCATCCTAGTACTAGCCAGTTATGAATCTGCTTAGTTTCTAAGATCAGACAACATCGGGCGTTTTCAGAATAGAGTGGCCATATGTATCCCAACACTGGCTTTTCTATTTACTTCAACGGAAATATGGCTGTACTTCATTTATTTTTCTCATTCTATGCATTCATACAAATAATCAGCACTCAATTTTCATTTCAGCATTTTCCTTCCGCCACCCCTACCTCTTGCTGCTCTGCCTCCCACACAAACAAACTACAAGCCCTACCTCCTACATTGCCTTGCCTCAAGCTTCAAAACTACCTGACTTTCAACAATCCCTCGCTCACCCCAAAATCATTCACTCACTCACTCCCAAATCTCACGCTCGCCAAACTCGAAATCTCTCAACAGCTCAAATTGCTCTCCCCCCAAATTTCCCCTTCTCCAAAAAAGCTTGCACCGACCCAAATCACCAAGATTGTTTAATTTCCAATCCGATCCATTTTTAATCCAGGTCGCAGTTATAGCCACATTTCATAACCCCATGTGGCATGTGAGGCCTGCAACACGCCAATCTGATTTGTAACATTCATCACATTAACACACATGCATTCCAGCAGCATGTGAGTTGCCTTTGCTTTTTGCCTGCATTGAATTGCTGCTCTTCCTGCACTATTCTTTGTTCTGTTGCTATTTATCCCTCCCAGGTTTCGATGCACGTCGTGCCCCCTCTATGTTGACCCTCCGCCAGCATGTGGTTTTTTGCTATTTTATTTTGTTGTTATGCATAGACCCCCTTGCATTTGTGTAGCAGCAGAAGAAATTGCACGAAAAAAATGTGAGAGAGGGAGAGCAGCAGAACGGTTGTTCATGGATTATGGTCAGTGTGCATGCAGAACCATGAGCGGCCTGTGGTGACAGCAACAGCCGACTGCATCTGATATTCCCATGCAGTCTCCCATCCAAATACTCACCACGTCTGATTCTGCTCAGTTTTCGAGATCAGACAAAATCCCGCGTTTTCAGACGAGTGTGGATGTTGGCATTAGCACACTGGCTATCTATTTACTTAAATGGACATACGGCTGCTCTTCATTTAATTTTCTCATTCCATGCATTCATACAAGTAATCAGCACTCAATTTCCATTTCACCATTTTCCTTACGCCACCCACACCTCTTGCATCTCTCCTCTCATACAAAAAAACTCCAAACCCTACCCTCTTCATTACCTTGCCTCAAGCTACAAAAGTACCTGACTTTCACCATTCCCTCACTCACCCCCAAATCACTCATTCATTAATTCGCAAATCACACGCTCGCCAACCTCGAAATCTCTCACCCCCTTAAATCGCTCTCCCGCAAATCTCCCAATCCCCAAATCTGCCCTCACCCCAAAAACTTCCACCGCCCCCAAATCGCCACGATTGTTTAATTTCCAATCCGATCAATTTTTAAGCCAGATTAATGTTATAGCCACATTTCAGATCCCCATGTGCAAGTGGCACCTGCAACTCGTCAATCTCGTTTGTAACACACATACATTCAAGCAGCATGCTAGTTAGCTTTGCTTTTTACCTGCATTGAATTTCAGCTCTTCCTACTTTATTCTTTGTTCTGTTCCGGTTTGTCCCTCCGAGGTTCCGATGCACCTTGCCTCTCCTCTCTGCTGCTGCGTCCTGGTGCCCCTCCGCCAGCATGTGGATTTTTGCTATCTTATTTTGTTCTTCTGCGTTCTTTCGCCCCCTGCGTCGACTCCCTTGCAGTTGTATAGCAGCAGGAGAATGTGCAGGAAAGAAATGGTGAAAGGAAACTGAGAAAGAGAGTGCAGCAAAAAGGTTGTTGATGGATTAACGGCAGTGTGTGTGCAGAACCATGAGCGGCCTCTGGCAAAAGCAAATGCCCACTGCACCTGGTATTCCCAGGCGGTCTCCCCTCTAAGTACTAACCAGGCCTTACTCTGCATCGTATTCGAGATCTGATGAGATCAGGATTTTTAAAATAGTATGGCCGTACATATCTAACCGCTGGCTCTCTTTTTACTGAGAGAGCCACAAACAGCTGCTTTTAGCTTTCTGTCAGCTGATACATGAATGCTATCAAACAGCTGAATGCGATCAAACAGCTTGGAAGCATTTGTACTTCTTATATTTCCTTTTACCTGCCTTACCATCTTCTTTTCTATCCCGCTCAATCCCGATGGACTTTCTCCACCTCGGGCGGTCTGCGGCCAGGGTCTCCCAAGTGTCAGTGGTGATGTTGCACTTTACCAGCGAGACTTGGAGGGTGTCCTTATAATGTTTCCGCTGTCCTCCTTTGGCCCGTTTACCATGAAGGAGCTCCGCATAAAGCATTTGCTTCGGGAGTCTTGTATCTGGCATGCGTACAATGTGACCTGCCCAGCGAAGCTGATCGAGTGTGGTCAGTGCTTCAATACTGGGGAAGATAGCCTTGTCGAGGACACTGATGTTGGTGCGCCTGCCCTCCCAGGAGATTTGCAGGATCTTGCGGGGACATCATTGGTGAAATCTCCAGCGGCTTCAGATGCCTGCTGTACATCGTCCATGCCTCTGACCCATATAGGAAGGCGGGCATTACTGCAGCCCTGTAGACCATGAGTTTGATGGTAGATTTGAGGACCTGGTCTTCAAACACTCTTTTCCGCAGGCAGCCGAAGGCTGCGCTGGTGAACTAAAGGCGATGCTGAATCTCCACATCAATGTCTTCCTTTGTTTATAAGAGGCTCCCGAGATATGGGAAATGGTCCACGTTTTCCAGTGCCCCGCTGTGGATCTTCATGATTGGAGGGCAGTGCTGTGTGGTGATGACAGGCTGGTGAATGACCTTTGTCTTACGGATGTTAATCGTAAGGCCCATGCTTCAATATGTCTCAGTGAATACATTGACTATATCCTGGAGTTTAGCCTCTGAATGTGCACAGTCGCAAGCATCGTCCACATACTGCAGTTGAATGACAGAGGTTGGTGTGATCTTTGACCTGGCCTGGAGGCAGTGTATATTAACCAGCTTCCCACTGGTTTGGTGGTTTAATTCCACTCCAGCGGGGAGCTTGTTGACTGTGAGGTGGAGAATGGTGGCGAGGAAGATTGAAAAGAGGGTTGGAGTGATTACACAGCCCTGTTTGACCCCGGTGCGGACGTCGATTGGTTCTGTAATGGATCCATTGGTAAGGATCACGGCCTGCATGTTATCGTGAAGGAAGCGAAGGATGTTGACAATCTTTGGGGCCATCCAAAACGGAGGAGGATGCTCCATAGACCCTCACGGTTGACAGTGTAAAAGGCCTTTGTAAGATTGAAAAATGCCATGTATAAGGGCTGGCGCTGCTCCCTGCATTTTTCCTGAAACTGGCGCGCTGCAAAGATCATGTCTGTTGTACCCCGTAGGGGACGAATTCCGCATTGTGATTCCGGGAGGATCTCCACGGCCACAGGGAGATGACTGAGGAGAACTCGAGCGATAACTTTCCCAGTGGATAAAAGCAGGGAGATTCACATGTCGTTGCCACAGTCGGACTTTTCTCCCTTTTTAAAAATGGTCACAGTCACTGCCTCTCTCAGATCTCCCGGCATGCTCTCCTCCCTCCAGATGAGAGAGATTAGGTCATGTATCCGCGCCAACAGCGCGTCGCCACCATATTTTAGCGCCTCAGCACGGATTCCATCAGCACCCGTAGCCTTTTTATTCTTAAGCTGTTTTATGGTTTTGCCGATCTCGTGCAAGGTTGGTGTTTCACTGAGTTGATGGTGGGTTGCATGCTGCGGGATGGAATCAAGAACACTCGAGTAACGGGCAGAGTCTCGATTGAGGAGATCTTCAAAGTGCCCCTTCCATCGGGCCCTGACAGCCTCGGTGTCCTTGATGAGTGTTTCCTCGTTTTTGGCCAGGAGTGGGTTGGAGCCTTCGGAGTTTGGACCATAGGTGACTTGACTGCAGCGAAGAATCCTCGCATATCGTGGCTGTCGACCTGTTGATGTATCTCCTGTGCTTTCTCCATCCATCAACTGTTCTTTTGGTCCCGGGTTTTTTGTTGGACCTGAGCCTTGAGCCGTCTGTAATGTTGTTTTGCAGCTCTCGAGTTGGGCTTTTGCTTGATGCTCAGAAATGTATTGCGCTTGCAATTTATTAGTTCTTCGATCTCCTGATCATTTTCATCAACCAGTCCTGCTGTTTTCTGGTTAGTGACGAAGTGTCTCTTCACAGGCACTGGTTATAGAGGCCTGGAGGGCAGACCAAGCCCTATGGGGATTCAGCATCGCAGTGTAATCAAGGCACGCCAGATTGGTTGTGAGGCGCTGGCTGTATATGGCTCTCTTACCTTGCTCTCTAAGTGCCCCGGCATTAACTTTTTGTGGAACTGCTTATGCTGTCCCCTCTGCTTTGGGGCAATGTTAATGTTGATGATGGATCTGATTAGGCGGTGGTCCTTCGGCCAGGGACTGCAGCGGCTGGAACGGGGTCACTTCGGCCAGGGGCAGAAGCGGCCGGTTTGATCTCGGAAACTTTGCATGCCAAGGACTTACAGGTTTGGGTGTGCTGATTTGCTCGGTTATTTTGTTGCTGTATTTTTTGTTTATTTGTGTGTGGACCCCCTTGACGATCGATGGCAGCAGGAGAATGAACAGCAAAGATTTGGAAAAATAAAGGGAGAGGGTGAAAGAGAAATTGAATGAAGGGTGGAGAAGCTAACTGTTTGTTGATTGGTTGAAGCCAGTGTGAATGTTCTGAGCAGCCTTTGGTGGCAGAAAAAGTCTACAGCATCTGGTGCTCACAGTCGGTCTCACTTCCAAATACTTACCAGGCTTTAGTCTGCCTTGCCTCCGAGAGTAGACTTTTTCAGACTGGCATGGAGTAATATTACAGCTGGCTCTCTCCTTACTCAAAGAGCGACAGACAGCAGCTTATTCATTTCTGTCAGCTCATACATGAATGCTATCAAACATCTGAATAGAATAAAGGAAACATAGAAACATAGAAAATAGGTGCAGGAGTAGGCCATTCGGCTCTTCGAGCCTGCACCCCCATTCAATAAGATCATGGCTTAACATTCACCTCAGTACTCCTTTCCTGCTTTCTCTCCATACCCCCTGATCCCTTTAGCTGTAAGGGCCATATCTAATTCCCTCTTGAATATATCCAATGAACTGGCATCAATAACTCTCTGCGGTAGGGAATTCCACAGGTTAACAACATTTTGAAAGTCCAGAAACACCACACCCACTGGTTCTCCCTTGTCCACTCTACGAGTTACATCCTCAAAAAATTCGAGAAGATTTGTCAAGCAGGATTTCTCTTTGATAAATCCATGCTGGCTTGGACCAATCCTGTCATTGCTTTTCAACTGTGGTGCTATTTTATCTTTAATAATTGATTGCAACATTTTCAACCACTACTGATGTCAGGTGAACCGGTCTATAATTACCCGTTTTCTCTCTCCCTCCTTTCTTAAAAAGTGGTCAATCTTATCATCCAAAGGGAGTTGGATATGTATCTGAAGGAAAAAGAATCCACGTCTGTGGTAAACGACAGGGGAGTGGGACTTGTTGATGGTTGGCATGGGCTCCACCGGCCGAATGGCCTTCTTCCGTGCAGTAACCATTCCATTATACTGTGATTATATCAGTTAGTGGCGCATTTAATAGTGCGGATAGAAGCAGAATATTGCAAAGCGACGGGGCTTGAGTTGGCACAACTGGAGGCATCTGATCAGAAGATAAGGGTGCGTGAAAATTCGGTTTAGTGACTTTAAAAGCATCATTTTTGTTTTGTAAAGTCTCGGTCAGAGAAATGTTTGGGAAAGGATTTTTTTTGCAGAAAGGAACTCAACATTTAATCTTCTTTCTGGCTGTTGGCGGCACATTTCTTTTTGATGTTATTCTTTCAGAATGTATATTTTCTTTGCTGTTTCACAATAACCAGTCCTTTGCTCTACAGTCGATCTATCTGTTTTCCCAGTCCCATGTACATGTTACCAACAATGAACGTGATGTAGCAGATCACTAAAGCACAGTGTCTAAAATGCTTTATGGTTTAAGAGGTAAATTGCAGAGCACAGAAAATTATTCCATGAAGGACTTTCCTTCAGTTAACATTTCTTTAGTTGTGGAAATGAAGATCATCAGTTAATTAATGACGTTTTCCCGTGAAAGCAGGATAACATTTAACGATTGTACATTTTCTGCATTTCGAAAGACACTGGTTAATCAGGACAGTCTGCACGATTTGTCGCGTTTGAATCACTTGAATGCATTTTTGGAGGAGGTCGCCAGGTGTGTCGATGAATTAGTGCCTATCATGTAGTATATATGGATTTTATTAATGCATTTGCTCAGGTCCCACATTGCAGACTGTTCATGTAAGTAAAAGCCCATGGGATCCAGGGAGAAGTGGAAAATTGGATCCAAATTTGGCCCAGAGGCAGGAAGCAAAGGGTAATGTTTGATGGGTGTTTTTGTGACTCGAAGAATGTTTCCAGTGGGGTTTCGCAGTTTTCAGTGCTAGGTCCATTGCTTTTTATGGTATTTATCAATGATCGAATCTTGAATATAGGGGTTATGATTAAGACGTTTTCAGGTGATAGTAAAATAGGCAGTGTGGTTGAAAATGGAGAAGAAAGCTGGAGACTGCAGGCAGATATCTATCAACTGGTATGGAGGGCAGAACAGTGGCAAATGGAATTTAATCCAAGGACGTGTGAGATCATGCATTTGTGGAGGCCGAACAAGGAAAGGGAATACACATCAACTGGTAGGACATTGAGAACTGTAGAGAAGCAAAGGGAACTGTGATTGCATGTCCACAGATCCCTGAAGGTAGTTGGCCAGTTGGATAAGTTGGTTAAGAAATCATACGGAATGGTTGCATTTATTGGCAGAGGCAAGGAACAGAACAGAAAGTGGGGTATGCTAGAAGTGTATACATTTCTGGTTAGGCCATAGCTGGAGTACTGCGTGCAGTTCTGGTCACCACATTGAAGGAATGACGTGATTGCGCTGGAGAGGGTACAGAGGAGATTGACGTAGATGTTGCCGGGAGTGGAGCAACTTTGCTATGAGGAGCAATTGGATAGGCTGGGTTTGTTTTCCTTGAAACAGAGGAGGCTGATGGGCGACAGCATTAAGGTGTATAAAATTAGGAGGGGCCAAGATATTGTTGATTAAAAATGCCTATTTCCCATAGTAGAGGGGTCACCAACCAGGGGGCATATATTAAAAGTATTTAGTATAAGGGTTAAAGGGGATTATAAGGGAACATTCTTCATCCAGATGTGGGGGGTCTCACTATCTGAAAGTGTGGTGGAGAGAGAAACCCTCACCACATTTAAAAAGTACTTGGATGTGCATTTGAAATGCCGTAACGTGCAGGGTTACACACCTAAAACTGGATATTTGTTGGCCGGTGCTGATCAAATGTGCTGAAAAACACTCCTTCCAAGCTGTAAACTTCTATGCTTTTATAATTATCGATTAGCATTACTTTCATGATGCAAAACGAGGCGATCGGCTAATTAATGGTGCTCCAGTGAAAAAAATATTACTGCAAGCTGGGACTCGAACTCAGGAACCAGAGATAAAGAATTTTATGAAGTCTCCGTTCAGTATACGGGGAGCTTTGGCTCGAACCGCACCATTTTGTAGCCCAGTGAAGGGCGGTAAACCACTGATGATGCAGCATTCGCCGCTTTCCGCCGGCAGCGGCTGATTGGAGAGTGCGCGCTTGGAATGCTGGGGCTTGTCCCGCCCTCACTTACTCTGGAGCTGGGGAAGAGCGATTAGTCGATGGGTTTGTTTGTGGCTTTGATGTTCTGTTGTGAAGTGAGGCGGTGCGGCAGGATCCTTTAATAATCTCTCACAGCTGAACTGAATGCCTGGAACGTACAGCTTTGAGAAGGTATTTCTCCACCGTCAGGGCTGGAAACTGGAGGGAGTGAGAGACACTATCTATAGTTTGAGTGCCTACAGAATTGTACAGAGAAATCAGCAAATGCAACAGCGTCATGAGACAAAGCGCTCTGTTAATATTGGACCACTAATATGAATTATTAAATTTTTTCAAATCATTAATTTAACACGTTTGCAAAATATTTCCGCCCTGTTTTGAACCAGGAACTTTTCACGTGTCAAGCGAATGTGTTAACCACTAACTACGGAAATGCAATGGCTGAAATTCTCTTGGCAACATAACCAGAGCTTTAACCTCACCAGCTGGACTACATTTAAGGAGCTTGTTTTACAGGAATGGAATGACGGTGCGATATTTAGCAAGGTGGTGAGTGTGGTCGGAATTGATGATTCATGTTATTTGTTAAGGAAGGGTCGCGTTTGACTAACTTGATTGCATTTTTGGAGGAAATCACCAGGTGAACCGATGAAGTACTGCGTATGATGTAGTGTATATGGATTTTATTAATGCTTTCGCTATGGTCCCACATGGCAGACTGGTCATGAAAGTAAAAGCCCATGGGATCCAGGGCGAAGTGGCAAATACAATCAAAATTTGGCTCAGAGGCAGGAAGCAAAGGGTAATGTTTGATGGGTGTTTTTGTGACTGGAAGGATGTTTCAAGTGCGGTTCCTCAGTTTTCAGTGCTAGGAACATTGCTGTTTATGTGAATTATCAATGATTTAAACATGAATATAGGGGTTATGATTAAGACGTTTTCAGGTGATAGTAAAATAGGCAGTGTGGTTGAAAATGGAGAAGAAAGCTGGAGACTGCAGACTGATATCAATCAACTGGTCAAGTGGGCAGAACAGTGGCAAATGGAATTTAATCCAGAGACGTGTGAGATCGTGCATTTGTGGAGGGTTAACAAGGAAAAGGAATACACATCAACTGGTAGGACATTGAGAAATATAGACGAAAAAAGGGAACTGGGATTG
The DNA here is from genome assembly GCF_044704955.1 of Pristiophorus japonicus. Classification (NCBI taxonomy): domain Eukaryota; kingdom Metazoa; phylum Chordata; class Chondrichthyes; family Pristiophoridae; genus Pristiophorus; species Pristiophorus japonicus. The sequence continues at coordinate 114,052,381 of NC_091988.1, forward strand.
CATGTCCACAGATCTCTGAAGGTAGTTGGCCAATTGGATAAGTTAGTTAAGAAGGCATACGGAATGGTTGCATTTATTGGCAGAGGCAAGGAACAGAACAACAAGTGGGTTATGCTAGAACAGTATAAATTTCTGGTTAGGCCATAGATGTAGTACTGCGTGCAGTTCTGGTCACCGCATTGAAGGAAGGACGTGTTTGTGTTGTAGAGGGTACAGAGGAGATTGACGTAGATGTTGCCGGGAGTGGAGCAACTTTGCTACGAGGAGATTGGATAGGCTGTGTTTGTTTTCCTTGGAACAGAGGAGGCTGATGGGCGACAGCATTAAGGTGTATAAAATTAGGAGGGGCCTAGATATTGCAGATTAAAAGTGCCTATTTCCCATAGTAGAGGGGTCAACAACCAGGAGGCATAAATTAAAAGTGATTAGTATAAGGGTTAAAGGGGATTTGAAGGGAACATTCTTCATGCAGAAGTTTGTGGGGGTCTGGAACTCACTGGCTGGGAGAAACCCTCACCACATTTAAAAAGTACTTGGATGTGCAATTGAAATGCAGTAACGTGCAGGGTTATACACTGAAAGGTGATTTGTTGCCAATGCGGATACGATGGGGCGAAAAGCACTCGTTCCAAGCTGTACACTTCTATGATTATATAATTAGCGGTTTGCATTACTTTCATGATGGAAAACGTGGCAATCGGCTAATTAATGGTGTTTCCAGTGATAAAACGTTCATGCAAGCTGGGGCTCGAATTCATGACCCTGAGATTCAGAGTCTAATGAGGCTGCGGTTTGGTGTACGGGGAGCTTTGGTTCATACCGTGGTATTTTGTAGCCCAGCGAAGGGCGGGAAACCGCTGTTGTAAAGATGTTGCCTTCGCCGCTTTCATCTGGCAGCGGCTGATTGGCGAGTTCGGGCTCGGAATGTTGGGGCTTGTCCCGCCCTCACTCACTCTGGAGCTGGGGAAGAGCAATTAGCATATGGGTTTGTTTGTGGCTTAGATCTTCGATGCGGCGTGGCAGGATACTTTAATAATCTCTCACAGCTTAACTGAATGCATGGAATGTGCAGCTATGAGATGGGGTTTCTCCACGGTCAGGGCTGGAAACGGGAAGGAGTGAGAAACACTGAGCAGAGTTTAAGTGTGTACAGAACGGTGCAAAGAAATCAGCAAATCCAACAGCGTCGTGAGACACTGCACTCTGTTAATATTGAACCACCAATGGGAATTATTCAATTTCTACTAATCATTAATTGAACACGTTTGCAAAATATTTCTGCCCGGTTTCGAACCGTGGTTCTTTCGCGTGTAAGCCAAATGTGATAACCACTAAACTACGGAAATGCTGTCGCAAACAAACTCTTGGGAACATATCCAGAGCTTTAACCTGAACAGCTGGACTACACTTCAGGAGCTTGCGTTATGAGAATAGAATGACGATGCTATACTGAGCAAGGTTTTGAGTGTGGCAAGAATTGATCCCGTGTTTCTCTGTCTTTATGCATACGAACAGGAGTGACCATTCCTCAGCAACTGGTTAGAATCTGGAATACACCGCTTTAAAGGGCGGTGGAGGCAGACTCAATTTTATCTTTCAAAATGGAGTTGGCTAAGTATCCGAAGGAATAAAATTGCACAGCTGCAGGTAAATGACGGGGGAGTGGGACTAGTTGAGAGCTGGCATGGGCTTGACGGACCGAATATGGTTCTGCCGTAGTGTAACCATTCCCTTATTCTGTGATTCTATAAGTTAGTGGCACATTTAATAGTGTGCATGGAAGCAGAATATTGCAAAGGGACATGGATTGAGTCGGCAGAGCGAGTGGCAACAGATTCAGAAGATTCGGGTGCACGAAAATTCGGGTTTAATGATTTTAAAAAGCATCATTTTTGTTTTGTGAAGTTTCGGTCAGAGAAATGTTTGGGAAAGCAATTTTTTGCTGAAAGGGACTCAACATTTAATTTTCTTTCAGGATATTGGTGTCACATTTCTTTTCGATGTTATTCTTCCAGAATGTATATTTTCTGTGCTGTTTCACAATAACCAGTCACTTGCTCTACAGTCGATCTCACCGTATCCCAGGTCTCATGTATTCTTGCCAGCAATGAACATTTTGAAGCAGACCTTTAAAGCACAGTGTCTAAAATGGTTTAAGAGTTAAGTTGCAGAGCACAGTCAAATTATTCAATTCAGGACTCTCCTTCAGTTCACATTTCTTTAGTTGTGCAAATGAAGATCATCAGTTAATTGTTGATATTTTCCTGTGAAAGTAGGATAACATTTAACGATTATACATTTTCTACATTTCGAAAGGCACTAGTTAATCAGGACAGTCAGCACGATTTGTTGAGGAATGGTGGCGTTTGACTAACTTGTTGCATTTTTGGAGGAGGTCACCAGATGGGTCGATGAAGCAGTTCGAATGATGTAGTCTATATGGATTCTATTAATGCTTTCGCTAAGGTCCCACATAGCAGACTGGTCATGAAAGTAAAAGCCCATGGGATCAAGGGCGAAGTGGCAAATTGGATCCAAATTTGGGTCATAGACAGGAAGCAAAGTGTAATACTTGATGTGTGTTTTTGTGAATGGAAGGATGTTTCCAGTGGGGTCCCGCTGTTTTCAGTGCTAGGTCCATTGCTTTTTATGGTATTTATCAATGATCTAAACTTGAATATAGGGGTTATGATTAAGACGTTCACAGGTGAAAGTAAAATAGGCAGTGCGGTTGATAATGAAGACGAAAGTTGGAGACTGCAGGAAAACATCAATCAAAGGTGGGCAGAAAAGTGGCAAACGGAATTTAATCCAGAGACGTGTGATATTGTTGCATTTGTGGAGGGCTAACAAGGAAAGGGAATACACATCAACTAGTAGGACATTGAGAAGTGTATAGGAACAAAGGCAACTGGGATTACATGTCCACATATCCCTGAAGGTAGCTGGCTAGTTGGATAAGTTGGGTAAGAAGGCATATCGAATCATTGCATTTATTGACAGAGGCATGGAATAGAAGAGCAAGTTCGTTATGCTTGAAATATATAAAATTCTGGTGAGGCCAAAGCTGGAGTACTGCGTGCAGTTCTGGTCACCTCATTGAATGAAGGACTTAATTGTGCTGTTGAGGGTACAGAGGAGATTGACGTAGATGTTGCCGGGAGTGCAGCAACTTTGCTATGAGGAGAGATTGGATAGGCTGGGTTTGTTTTCCTTGAAACAGAGGAGGCTGATTGCGACAGCATTAAGGTCTACAAAATTAGCAGGGGACTCGATATTGTTTATTAAAAGGGCCTATTTCCCATAGGAGAGGAATCAACAACCAGGGGGCATAAATTAAAAGTAATTAGTATAAGAGTTAAAGGGGATTTGATAGGAACATTCATCATCCAGATGTGGGGGTCTGGAACTCACTGGCTGAAAGTGTGGTGGAGAGAGAAACCCTCACCACATTTAAAAATACTTGGATGTACATTTGAAATGCCGTAACGTGCAGTGTTACACACCTAAAACTGGACATTTGTTGGCCGGTGCTGATATGTTGGGCCGAAAAGCACTCCTTCCAAGCTGTAAACTTCTATGATTATATAATTATCGATTAGCATTACTTTCATGATGCAAAACGAGGCGATCGTCCAATTAATGGTGCTTGCAGTGAAAAAAATATTCGTGCAAGCTGGGGCTCATACTCAGGAACCTGAGATAAAAAGTTTTATGAAGTCACTGATCAGTGTACGGGGAGCTTTGGCTCGAACCGCAGCCACTGATGATGCAGCATTTGCCGCATTCCGCCGGCAGCGGCTGATTGGAGAGTGCGGGCTTGGAATGCTGGGGCTTGTCCCGCCCTCACTTACTCTGGAGCTGGGGAAGAGCGATTAGTCAATGGATTTGTTTGTGGCTTTGATTTTCTGTTGTGAAGTGAGACGGTGCGGCAGAATCCTTTAATAATCTCTCACAGCTGAACTGAATGCCTGGAATGCACAGCTTTGAGAAGGGATATCTCCACCGTCAGCGCTGGAAACAGGAGGGAGTGAGAGACACTATCTTTAGTTTGAGTGCCTACAGAATTGTACAGAGAAATCAGCAAATGCAACAGCGTTGTGAGACACAACGCTCAGTTAATATTGAACCAGTAATATGAGTTATTCAATTTTTAAAAATCATTAATTGAACACGTTTGAAAAATGTTTCCACTCAGTTTCGAACCGGGGACTTTTCGCGTGTGAGGCGAATGTGATAACCACTACACTACAGAAACGCTGTGGTGAAATTGTATTGGCAACATAACCAGAGCTTTAACCTCAACAGCTGGACTACACTTCAAAAGCTTGTTTTACGGGAATGAAATGACGGTGCTATATTTAGCAAGGTGGTGAGTGTGGCAGGAATTGATCCCGTGTTTCTCCGTCTTTATACATAGGAACAGGAGTGGCCATTCCTCAGCAAGTGGTTAGAAACTTGAATACACTGCTTTAAACAGCGGTGGAGGCAGACTCAATCTTGTTTTTCAAAACAAGTTGTATAAGTATCTGAAGGAATAAAATTGCACAGCTGCGGGTAAATTACCGGGGACTAGTTGAGAGTTGGAATGGGTTCGAGGAGCCGAATGGCATTCTTCCGTGCTGTAACCATTCCCTTATTCTGTGATTATATAAGTGCATTGTACATTTAATAGTGTGCATGGAAGCAGAATATTGCAAAGGGTCTTGGATTGAGTCGGCAGAGCTAGGGCATCTGATTCAGAAGATTCGGGTGTGCGAAAATTCGGGTTTAATGTCTTTAAATGCATTATTTTTGTTTTGTGAAGTTCCGGTCAGAGAAATGTTTGGGAAAGGAATTCATTGCTGAAAGTATTTTTTCTTTGCTGTTTCAAATAACCAGTCCCATGCTTTACACTCTATCTCACTGTTTCCCCAGCCTCATATACATGTTACCAACAATGAACATTTTGAAGCAGACCACTAAAGCACAGTGTCTAAAATGGCTTAGGTTTTAAGAGGTAAATTGCAGAGCAAAATTGCAGAGCAAAGAAAATCATTCAATTAAGGACTTCCTTCAGTTGACATGTCTTTAGTTGTGCAAATGAAGATGATCAGTTGATTAATGGTGTTTTCCCGTGAACGCAGGATGGCATTTAACAATTATACATTTTCTACATTTCGAAAGACACTGGTTAATCAGAACAGTCAGCACGATTTGCGAAGGAAGGGTCGTGTTTGACTAACTTGATTGCATTTTTGGCGAAAGTCACCAGGTGAATCGATGAAGTACTGCGTATGATGTAGTAGATATGGATTTTATTAATGCTTTCGCTAAGGTCCCACATGGCAGACTGGTCATGAAAGTAAAAGCCCATGGGATCCATGGCGAAGTGGCAAATTCGAGTCAAATTTGGCTCAGGGGCAGGAAGCAAAGGGTAATGTTTGATGGGTGTTTTTGTGACTGGAAGGATGTTTCAAGTGCGGTTCTGCAGTTTTCAGTGCTAGGACCATTGCTTTTTTTGTTAATTATCAATGATCTAAACTTGAATATAGGGGTTATAATTAAGACGATTTCAGGTGATGGTGAAATAGGCAGTGTGGTTGAAAATGTAGAAGAAAGCTGGAGACTGCAGGCAGATATTAATCAACTGGTAAGGTTGGAAGAACAGTGGCAAATGGAATTTAATCCAGAGACCTGTGCGATCGTGCATGTGTGGAGGGTTAACAAGGAAAGGGAATACACATCAATTGGTAGGACATCGAGCAATATAGAGGAACAAAGGGAACTTGGATCGCATGTCTACAGATCCCTGAAGGTAGTTGGCCAATTGGATAAGTTAGTTAAGAAGGCATACGGAATGTTTGCATTCATTGGCAGAGGCAAGGAAAAGAACAGCAAGTGGGTTATGCTAGAACTGGAAAATTTCTGGTTCGGCCATAGCTGGAGTACTGCGTGCAGTTCTGGTCACCGCATTGAAGGAAGGACGAGATTGCGCTGGAGAGGGTACAGAGGAGATTTATGTAGATGTTGCCGGGAGTGGAGCAACTTTACTATGAGGGGAGGATTGGATCGGCTGGGTTTCTTTTCCTTGAAACAGAGGAAGCTGATTTGCGACTGCATTAAGGTGTATGAAATTATGGAGGGGCCTAGATATTGTTGATTAAAACGTCCTATTTCGCATAGTAGAAGGGTCAAAAACTAGGGGACATAAATTAAAAGTAATTAGTATAAGGATTAAAGGGGATTTGAAGGGAACATTCTTCATCCAGATATTTGTGGGTGTCTGGAACTCACTACCTGACAGTGTGGTGGAGGGAGAAACCCTCACCAGATTTAAGAGGTACTTGGATGTTCATTTGAAATGCCGTAAGGTGCAGGGTTACACCGCAAACTGGAGGTTTTTTGGCCGGTGCAGACACGATGGGTCGTAAAGGACTCCTTCCATGCTGTAAACTTGTATGATTATATAATTATCGGTTAGCGTTACTTTCATGATGCAAAACGAGGCGATCGGCTAATTAATGGTGTTTCCAATGATAAAACGTTCATGCAAGCTGGGGCTCGAATTCCTGAACCTGAGATGAAGAGTCTTATGAGGCTGCTGTTTGGTGTACGGGGAGCTTTGGCTCGGACCGTGTCATTTTGTAGCCCAGTGAATGGCGGGAAACCGATGTTGATGCTGCCTTCGCTGCTAGCCTCTGGCAACGGCTGATTGGCGAGTGCGGGCTCGGAATGTTGGGACTTGTCCCGCCCTCACTCACTCTCGAGTTTGGGAAGAGCGATTAGTCGATAGGTTTGTTTGTATCTTTGATCTTCGATGCGGCACGGCAGGATCCTTTTAATAATCTCTCACAGCTGAACTGAATGCACGAAATGTGCAGCTATGATATGGGGTTTCTCCACGGGAGGAAGTGAGAAACACTGAGCAGAGTTCAACTGTGTGCAGAACGGTGCAAAGAAATCAGCAACTCCAACAGCGTCATGAGACACTGCACACTGTTAATATTGAACCACTAATATGAATTATTCAATTTCTTCTAATCATTAATTGAACACGTTTGCAAAATGTTCCCGCCAGGTTTCCAACCGGGGACGTTTCGCGTGTGATGCGAATGTGATAACCACTACACTATGGAAACGCTGTAGCAGAAGCTGTGTTGGGAACATAACCAGAGCTTTAAGCTCAACAGATGGACTACACTTCAGGAGCTTGCGTTATGAGAATAGAATGACGCTGCTACATTTAGCAAGGTGCTGAGTGTGGCAGGAATTGATCCCGTGTTTGTGTCATTATACATAGGAACAGGAGTGACCATTCCTCAGCAAGTGCAAGAATCTGGAACACACCGCTTTAAAGGGCGGTGGAGGCAGACTCAATCTCATCTTTCAAAAGGGAGTTGGATAAGTATCCAAAGGAAAAAAAATGCACAGCAGCGGGTAAATGACCGGAGTGTGGGACTAGTTGAGAGTTGGCATGGCCTCTACGGGCCGAATGGCCTTCTTCCGGGCTGCAATTATTCCTGAATTCTGTGATTATATAAGTTACTGGCACCTTTAATAGTGTGCATGGAAGCAGAACGTTGCAAAGGGACATGGTATGAGTCGGTACAATAGAGGCATCTGATTCAGAAGATTTGCATGCGCGAAAAATTCGGGTTTAATGATTTTAAAAGTATCATTTTGGTTTTGCGAAGTTTCTGTCAGAGAAATGCTTGGGAAAGGATTTTTTGCTGAAAGGGACTCAGCATTTAATCTTCTTTCTGGATGTTGAGGTCACATTTCCTTTTGATGTTACTCTTCCAGAATGTATATTTTCTTTGCTGTTTCACAATAAGCAGTCCCTTGCTTTACAGTCTATCTCACTGTATCCCCAGTCTCATTGTATTGTTACCAGCAATGAACATTTTGAAACGGACCACTAAAACAGTGTCTAAAATGTTTCAAGAGGTAAATTGCAGAGCACAGACAAATTAATCAATTGAGGATGCTCCTTCAGTTAACATTTCTTTAGCTGTGCAAATGAAAAGATCATCAGTTTATTAATGATGTTTTCCCGTGAAAGCAGGATAACATTTAACAATTATACATTTTCTACATTTCGCAAGGCACAGGTTAATCAGAACAGTTAGCACAATTTATAAAGGAAGGGTCGCGTTTGACTAACTTGATTGCATTTTTGGAGGAAGTCACCAGTTGAACCGATGAAGTACTGCGTATGATGTAGTGTATATGGATTTTATTAATGCTTTCGTTCGGTCCCACATGGCAGACTGGTCATGTAAGTAAAAGCCCATGGGATCCAGGGCGAAGTGGCAAATTCAATCCAAATTTGGCTCAGAGGCAGGAAGCAAAGGGTAATGTTTGATGGGTGCTTTTGTGACTGGAAGGATGTTTCAAGTGCAGTTCCACAGTTTTCAGAGCTAGGACCATTGCTTTTTATGTTAATTATCAATGATCTAAACTTGAATATAGGGGTTATGATTAAGATGATTTCAGGTGATAGTAAAATAGGCAGTGTGGTTGAAAATGTAGAAGAAAGCTGGAGACTGCAGGCAGATATCAATCAACTGGTAAGGTGGGCAGAACAGTGGCAAATGGAATTTAATCCAGAGATGTGTGAGATCGTGCATTTGTGGAGGGCTAACAAGGAAAGGGAATGCACATCAACTGGGAGGACGCTGAGAAATATAGAGGAACAAAGGGAACTCTAATTTCATGTCCACAGATCCCTGAAGGTAGTTGGCCAATTGGATAAGTTAGTTAAGAAGGCATAAAGAATGTTTGCATTTATTGGCAGGGGCAAGGAACAGAACAGCCAGTGGGTTATGCTAGAACAGTATAAATTTCTGGTTAGGCCATAGCTGGAGTATTGCGTGCAGTTCTGGTCACCGCATTGAAGGAAGGACGTGAATGCGCTGGAGAGGGTACAGAGGAGATTGTCGTAGATGTTGCCGGAATGGAGCAACTTTGCTATGAGGAGATTGGATAGGCTGGGTTTCTTTTCCTTGAAACAGAGGAGGATGATGGGCGACAGCATTAAGGTGTATAAAATTAGGAGGGGCCTGGATATTGTAGATTAAAAGGGCCTATTTCCCATAGTAGAGGGGTCAACAACCAGGGGGCATAAATTAAAAGTGATTAGTATAAGGGTTAAAGGGGATTTGAAGGGAACATTCTTCATGCAGATGTTTGTGGGGGTCTGGGATTCACTGGCTGGGAGAAACCCTCACCACATTTAAAAAGTACTTGGTGTGCATTTGAAATGCTGTAACGTGCAGGGTTATACACTGAAAAGTGGAAATTTGTTGGCCGTAGCGGATACGATGGGCCGAAAAGCACTCTTTCCAAACTGTAAACATCTATGATTATATAATTAGCGGTTAGCATTACTTTCGTGATGCAAAACGAGGCGATCGGCTAATTAATGGTGTTTCCAGTGAAAAAAATATTCGTGCAAGCTGGGGCTCGAACTCGGGAACCATCAGATAAAGAGTCTTATGCGGTTACTGTTCGGTGTACGGGGAGCTTTGGCTCGAACTGCGGCATTTTGTATCCCAGTGAAGGGCGGTGATGATGCAGCATTCACCGCTTTCTGCCGGCAGCGGCTGATTGGAGAGTGCGGGCTTGGATTGTTGGGGCTTGTCCCGCCCTCACTCAGTCTGGAGCTGGGGAAGAGCGATTCGTCAATGGGTTTGTTTGTGGCTTTGATATTCGATGCGGCGCAGCAGGATCTTTTAATAATCTCTCACAGATTAACTGAACGCACGGAATGTGCAGCTATGAGATGGGTTTTCTCCACGGTCAGTGCTGGAAAGGGGAGGGAGTGAGAAACGCTGAGCAGAATTTAAGTGTGTACAGAACGGTACAAATAAATCAGCAAATCCAACAGCGTTATGAGACACTGCACTCTGTTAATATTGAACCACTAACATGAATTATTCAATTTGTTCTCATCATTAATGGAACACGTTTGCAAAATGTCTCCGCCCGGTTTCGAACCCTGGTGTTTTGAAGTGTTAGGAGAAAGTGATAACCACTACGGAAATGCTGCGGTAGATGCAGTGTTGGGAACTTAACCAGAGCTTTAACCTCAACAGCTGGCCTACACTTCAGGAGCTTGCGTTTTGAGAATTGAATGACGGTGCTATATTTAGCAAGGTTTTGAGTGTGGCAGGAATTGATCCCGTATTTCTCTATCTCTATGCATAGGAACAGGAGTGACCATTCCTCAGCAAGTGGTTAGAATCTGAAATACACTGCTTTAAATGGTGGTGGAGGCAGACTCAATCTTATCTTGCAAAATGGAGTTGGATAAGTTTCCGAAGTAATAAAATTGCACAGCTGCGGGTAAATGACGGGGAGTGGGACTAGTTGAGAGTTGGCATGGGTTCGCCGGGCCGAATGTGGTACTTCCGTGCCGTAACCATTCCCTTATTCTGTGATTCTATAAGTTAGTGGCATATTTAATCGTGTGCATGGAAGCAGAATATTTCAAAGGGACATGGATTGAGTCGGCAGAGCTAGAGGCATCTGACTCAGAAGATTCGGGTGCGCGAAAATTCGGGTTTAATGACTTTAAAAAGCATCATTTTTGTTTTGTGAATTTTCAGTCAGAGAAATGTTTGGGATAGGAATTTTTTGCTGAAAGGAACTCAGCATTTAATCTTCTTTCTGGATGTTGGCGTCACATTTCTTTTCGATGTTATTTTTCCAGAATGTATATTATCTTTGCTTTTTCACAATTGCCAGTCCCTTACTCTACAGTCTATCTCACTGTATTCCCAGTTTCATGTATTGTTACCAGCAGTTAACATTTTGAAGCACAGTGTCCAAAATGGTTTCAGAGGTAAATTGCAGAGCACAAACAAATTATTCAATTAAGGACTCTCCTTCAGTTAATATTTCTTTAATTGTGCAAATGAAGATCATCAGTTAATTAATGTTTTCCCGTGAAAGCAGAACAACATTTAACGATTATACGTGTACTACATTTCGAAAGGCACTAGTTAAACAGGACGTCAGCACGATTTGTTAAGGAATGGTCGCGTTTGATTAGCTTGATTGCATTTTTGGAGGAGTTCACCAGGTGGGTCGATGAAGCAGTGCGGATCATGTAGTGTTTATGGATTTTATTAATGCTTTCGCTAATGTCCCACATAGTAGACTGGTCATTAAAGTAAAAGCCCATGGGATCCAGGGCGATGTGGCAAATTGGATCCAAATTTGGCTCAAATGCAGGAAGCTATGTGTAATATTTGATTGGTGTATTTGTGAGAGGAAGGATGTTTCCAATGGTGTTCTGCTGTCTTCAGTGCTAGGTCCATTGCTTTTTATGGTATTTATCAATGATCTAAACTTGAATATAGGGGTTATGATTAAGAAGTTCTCAGGTGATAGTAAAATAGGCAGTGCGGTTGATAATGAAGACGAATGTTGGAGACTGCAGGAAGACATCAAAAACTGCAAGGTGGGCAGATCAGTGGCAAAAGGAATTTAATCCAGAGACGTGTGAGATCGTTGCATTTGTGGAGGGCTAACAAGGAAAGGGAATACACATCAAATGGTAGGACATTGAGAAGTGTCGAGGAACAAAGGGAACTGGGATTACATGTGCACAGATCCCTGAAGGTAGTTGGTCAGTTGGATAAGGTGGTTAAGAAGGCATACGGAATAGTTGCCTTTATTGGCAGAGGCATGGAATAGAAGAGCAAGAGGGTTGTGCTTGAAATGTATAAAATTCTGGTTTGGCCACAGCTGGAGTACGGCGTGCAGTTCTGGTCACCTCATTGAACGAAGGACGTGATTGCGCTGGAGAGTGTACAGGGGAGATTTATGTAGATGTTGCCGAGAGTGGAGCAACTTTGATATGAGGATAGGTTGCTGAGCTGCGGGTTGTTTTCCTTGGAACAGAGGAGGCTGATGGGCGACAGCATTAAGGTGTATAAAGTTAGGAGGGGCCTAGATATTGTTGATTAAAAGGGCCAATTTCCCATAGTAGAGGGGTCAACAACCAGGGGGCATAAATTTAAAGTAATTAGTATAAGGGTTAAAGGGGATTTGAATGGAACATTCTTCATCCAGATGTTTGTGGGGGTCTGGAACTCACTGCCTGACAGTGTGGTGGAGGGAGAAACCCTCACCACATTTAAAAGTACTTGGATGTGCTCTTGAAAAGCCGTAAGCTGCAGGGTTACACACCGAAACTTGGACATTTGTTGGCCGGTGTGGATTTGATTGGCCGAAAAGGACTCCTTCCATGCTGTAAACTTCTATGATTACATAACGTTGGTCAGTATTACTTTTATGATGCAAAACAAGACGATCGGCTCATTAATCGTGTTTCCAGTGATGAAACGTTTATGAAAGCTGGGGCTCGAACTCACGTACCAGGGATTAAGAGTTTTCTGAGACTGATGATCGGTGTACGGGGAGCTTTGCCTGAAACGGCAGCATTTTGTAGCCCAGTGAAGGGCGGTAAACTGTAGTTGATGCTGCATTCGCCGTTATCCGCCAGCAGCGGATAATTGGCGAGTGCGGGACCGGAATTTTGGGGTTTGTCCCGCCCTCACTCACTCTGGAGCTGGGGAAGAGCGATTAGTCGATGGGTTTGTTTGTGGCTTTGATTTTCGATGCGGCGCGGCAGGATCCTTTAATAATCTCTAGAAGCTGAACTGAATGCACGTAACGTGCAGCTTTGAGATGGGGTTTCTCCACCGTCAGGGCTGCAAACGGGAGGGAGTGAGAAACACTGTGTAGAATTTGAGTGAGCACATAACTGTGCAGAGAAATCAGCAAATGCAACAGCGTCATGAGACACTGCATTCTGTTAATATTGAACCAGGGATATGAATTATTCAATTTGTTCTCATCATTAATGTAACACGTTTGCAAAATGTTTCCGTCCAGTTTCGAACAGGTAACCTTTCGCGTGTTAGGTGAACCTGATAATCACTACACTACGGAAACGCTGTGGTAGCATTAGTGTTGAGAATATAACCAGAGCTTTAAGCTCAACAGCTTGCCGACACTTCAGGAGCTTGCGTTATGAGAATAGAATGACGGTGCTATAATTAGCAAGATTTTGAGTGTGGCAGGAATTGATCCCGTGTTTTTCGGTCTTTATACACAGGAACAGGAGTGGCCATTCCTCAGCAAATGGTTAGAATCTGGAATACACTACTTACAAGGGCGGTGGAGGCAGACTCAATCTTATCTTTCAAAACGGAGTTGGATAAATATCCGAAGGTATAAAATTGCACAGCTGCGGCTAAATGACAGGGCGGGTGGGACTAGTTGAGAGTTGGCATGGCCTCTACGGGCCGAATGTGGTTCTTCCGTACTGTAACCATTCCCTTATTCTGTGATTCTATAACTTAGTGGCACATTTAATAGTGTGCATGGGAGCAGAATATTGCAAAGCGACATGGGTTGAGTCGGCAGAACTAGAGGCATCTGATTCGGAAGATTGGGATGCGTGAAAAATTCGGGTTTAATGACTTTGAAAGGAACATTTTTCTTTTGTGAAGTTTCGGTCAGAGAAATGTTTGTGAAAGGAATTTTTCGCAGAACTGGAGTCAGCATTTCATCTTCTTTCTGGCTATTGGGGTCACATTTCTTTTCGAAGTTATTGTGTTCAGAACACAGATGAGACTGCACACACTGTTAAAGTAACAGTGATCTCAGTCTTTATTAAGACACTCCAGAGTGAGGAACAGGCCTTAGGGGCCGGCTTATATACAGTACTCCGAAGGGATGCTGGGATCCCTTGGGTCTTCAGTGGATGCGCTCCCTGGTGGCGGAACATGGGAGTGAATGCTTAGTCGAAACACAACCTCACTCCCCTTCCCCCCCCCCCCCCAAAAGTCAAAGTGAAAACTATTTACAACTTGAGGCGGTCGGGAGCCTTTCTTTCCCTGGTGGGCCGCCTCGGTACAAATGTCTGTTCTGGTGTGTTGGCTGTGCCCTCGCTGGGTTGCCGTGTTTTTGGCCCTGCAGGACTGCTGGGTGAGCCTGGCCTTGCTGGGATGATGGGCGTAATTGGTTCGCTTTCCTAGTCTGGGGCGGTGTCATTGATGCTTTGGGTGTGTGTTGTGGGCTCGAAAAAGGTGGTGTCTGCTGTGGGCTGCTCAGGGCAGTCTGTGAACCGCAGCCTCCTTTGGTCCAGGTGCTTTCTGCAAAGTTGCCCATTGTCGACTTTGACTACAAACATCGTACTCCCTTCTTTAGCTATCACCGTGCCCGCGATCCACTTGGGACCATGTCCATACTGTATCACATACACAGGGTTCAGATCAATTTCCCATGACACAGTGGCACGACCATCGTTTACATTTTGTTGCTGCTGCCTGCTCTCTACCTGATCATGCAGGTTGGGGTGAACCAGCGAGAGTCTGGTTTTAAGTGTCCTTTTCATGAGTAGCTCAGCCGGGGTCACCCCGGTGAGCGAGTGGGTCTCGTGCAGTAGTTGAGCAATACTTGGGACAGGCGGGTTTGGAGTGAGCCTTCTGTGATTCGTTTAAGGCTCTGTTTGATTGTTTCGAAAATAGGTGCAGGAGTCGGCCATTTGGCCCTTCGAGCCTGCACCACCATTCAATGAGTTCACAGCTGAACATGTAACTTCAGTACCCCATTCCTGCTCTCTCGCCATAACCCTTGATCCCCCTAGTTGCAAGGGCAACATCTAAGTACTGCTCGTGATGCCTGCGCATTGGAGGCTGGTTTAAGCGGGGCCGTGGTGAATGTTTGATCCCATTGCGGTTCATGAATTCTTTAAATTCAGCACTCGTGAAACATGGCCCGTTGTCACTGACCAGTATGTCAGGCTGGCCGTGGGTGGCAAACAGAGCCCTCAGGCTTTCAATGGTGGCAGTGGCAGTGCTTTCCGACATTATTTCACGTTCAATCCATTTTCAAAAAGCATCTACCACCACTAGGAACATTTTACCAAGAAACGGGCCCACATAGTCGACATGGATCCTCGACCATGGTCTGGAGGGCCAGGACCACAAACTTAGTGGTGCCTCTCTGGGCGCTTTGCTCAACTGAGCACACACGCTGCATTGCCGTACACAGGCCTATAAGTCAGAGTCGATACCGGACCACCACATGTGGGATCTGGCTATCGCTTTAATCATTACTATACCCGGGTGTGTGCTGTGGAGATCCCAGATGAATGTCTCCCTGCCCTTTTTGGGTAGCGTTTTCCCCACAACAGGTAGTCTGCCTGAATGGACAGCTCGTCGTTTCACTGCTGGAATGGCTTGATTAGCTCTTGCATTTCAAAGAGGAAGCTGGCCCAGCTCCCATGCAGTACACACTTTTTAACTTGCGACAGCAGATTATCATGGGTGGTAGAAGTCCGAAACTGGCGGGCCGTGATAGGTGATCTATCATTTTCAAAAGCTTTCATGACCAACAACAAATCTGCGGGCTGCGCCATCACCAACAAGTTTGCAGGCTGCACCATTTCCACCCCCGTGGTGGGCAATGGTAATCGACTGAGAGCAGCCGCACAGTTCTCGGTGCCTGGCCTGTGGTGGATGGTATAGTTATAAGCTGATAGCCCGAGAGCCCACCTTTATACGCAGGCTGAGGCATTAGTATTTATCCCCTTGATTTCAGCGAACAGGGATATGAGGGGCTTGTGATCGGTTTCCAGCTCAAATTTGAGGCCAAACCGATATTGATGCATATTCTGTACCCTGAACACACACGCTAATGCCTCTTTCTCAATCATGCTGTAGGCTCTCTCGGCCTCAGACAAGCTCCTGGAGGCATAGGCTTCAGGTTGCAACTTCCCCGCAACGTTAGCTTGTTGTAATCCACACTCTACTCCGTACGACGATGCATCACATGCTAGCATAAGTCTTTCACACGGGTTATACAATACAAGCAGCTTGTGATAGCATAAAATGTTTCTTGCTTTCTCAAAAGTATTACTTGTTTTTTTCCCCATACCCAGTTCTCACCTTTACGCAATAACACATGTCAGGTCTCTAAGAGGTTGCTTAACCCTGGTAGGAAGTTACCAAAATAGTTGAGGTGTTCCAGGAACGACTGCAGCTCGGTGACGTTATGTGGCCTGGGTGCATTCCTGATAGCCTCTGTCTTGGCGTCTGTGGACCAAATGCCATCCGCTGCGATCTTTCTCCCCAAAAACTCCACTTCTGTTGCCATGAAGACGCATTTCGACTTCTTCAGCTGCAGCCCTACACGATCCAGTTGCTGGAGGACCTCCTCTAGGTTATGTAGATGCTCGGCGGGGTTCCGACCCGTGACCAATATGTCGTCCTGAAAAACCACCGTGTCTGGTACTGACTTGAGTAGGCTCTCCAAGTTTTTCTGGAAGATCGCTTCAGCCGACCGAATTCCAAACGGGCATTTGTTGTAGATGAACAGCCCCTTGTCTATGTTGATGCCGGTGAGGCCCTTCGAAGAATCCTCCAGATCGTGTGTCATGTAGGCCGAAGTCAGGATGAGCTTGGTGAACGTCTTGCCTCCTGCTAGTGTCGCAAATAGGTCGTCTGCCTTAGGTGGTAGATATTGGTCCTGTAGCGAGAAACGATTAATAGTCACTTTATATTCGCCGCAAATCATGACCGTGCCATCACTTTTGACTACTGGAACAATCGGGCTGGCCCACTCGCTGAGTTCCACTGGGGAGATGATGCCCTCACATTGCAGCCTGTCCAACTCGATTTCCACTCTCTCCCTCATCATGTGAGGTACCACTCGCACCTTGTGGTGAATGGGCCCTGCCTCTGGGACCAAGTGGATCCGCACCTTCGCCCTGGAAAAGTTTCCAATGCCTGGCTCAAAAAGGGAAGGATATTTGTTAAGAACCTGGGTACATGATGCCTCATCGACATGTGGTAACGCTCGGATGTCATCCCAGTTCCAGCGGATTTTGCCCAGCCAGCTCCTTCCAAGCAGTGTGCGGCCATCGCCCCGGACAATCTAGAGTGGTAGTTCGTGCAGCGTGTCCTTGACCATGGTCCTGCCCAGGACAGTGATAAGCTCTTTGGTGTACATTCTCAGTTTCGTGTGGATGGGGCTCAGGACTGGTCTGACTGCCTTGTTTCACCATAGCGTTTCAAACATATTTTTACTCATGATGGATTGGCTAGTGCCAGTGTCCAGTTCTATGGCTACGGTTAAGCCATTCAATTTTACGTTTAGCATTACAAGTGGACATGTCATCGAAAATGTGTGCACCCCGTGTAGTTCATCATATGCCTCCTCTCTCTGAGGCTCGAAATTGCATTGATCCACCATGGACCGATCTTCCTCTGCCACGTGGTGGTTAGCAGGTTTTGCAGAGCTTGCAGCTCGTTTGCAAGCTCGTTGGGGATGCCCTATTGTACCACAGCTCTTGCAAACATACCGTTTGAAGCGGCATGAATAGGCAGAATGGAAGCCTCCACAACACCAACAAGTTGTGAATTGCCTTGCATTCGTCCTTTGTTGGGGACTGTGAGTCATCTGGGTTATAGAAACATAGAAACATAGAGGCCTGCTGGCAGTTGCAGACTCGTGGGTTCTGCCCTATACATTTCTGCTCGCATAAACAGTTCCAGTTAATTTATGAACATTGCTAGCACTTGTTTGCTGAGAGATTTGGTTGGTGCTATCACTGGTGGAAATAAACGCCTGTGCTATCGCAATGGCCTTGCTGAGGGTCGGTGTCTCTACAGTCAAAAGGTTTCATAGGATGGTCTCGTGGGCAATGCCCAGTACAAAAAGTCTCTAAGCATTTGCTCCAAGTAGCCATCAAACTCACATTTTCCTGCAAGTCGCCTTAGCTCGGCGACGTAGCTCGCCACTTCCTGACCTTCAGATCGATGGCATGTGTAGAACTGATACCTCGCCATCAGCACGCTCTCCCTCGGGATAAGATGCTCGCGAACCATTGTACACAGCTCCTCGTACGACTTATCTGTGGGTTTCACCGGAGCCAGAACATTCTTCATGAGGCTGTAGGCTGTAGGTCGGTGCCCCGCAGACTGTGAGGAGGACCACGCTCCTTTTTGCAGCGCTTCCTTCTCCGTCCAGCTCGATGGCTACAAATTACTGGTCTAGCCGTTCGAGATAGGCTTCCCAGTACTCACCCTCCGAGAACTTCTCCAGGATGCCCACAGTTTGCTGCATCTTTGCGTTGGATTCGTATTCACGTCGCCAGTTATAATGTTCCTAACACAGATGAGGCTGCACACAGGGAGGTTAAAGCAACAGTGACCTCAGTCTTTAATAAGACACTCCAGAGTGAGGAACAGGCCTTACGGGCCGGCTTATATGCTGTGCTCCCAAGAGATGCTGGGATCCCTTCAGGCTTCAGGGGATGAGCTCCCTAGTGGCGGAACATGGGAGTGCATGCTTTACAGATACACAACATAAAACATGTTCTGGCTTTCATTGGTTTTACTTACCAACATATTTTCATGCTCTCTCTCTCTCTTTGCTTTCCTGATTTTCTTTTTTTAATTTTACCGCTTCACGTTCTATAGTCCTGTTGGGTTTCTGCAGAATTGAGCACTCGGTGCTGTCATAAGCCTCCCTTTTCCACCCTGTATGCCACTTTAAATCCACGGGCTCTAGATTTGTTCTTCCCACTCTTTTGCTTTATGGGAACATACTTGCCCTGAACCCTCAAGTTCACCTCCTTAAATGCCTCTCACTTATCTGACATAGATTTACCTTCTAGTCGTTGTTTCCAGTGGATAAATCAAATCTCACCTCAGTAAAATTGGCTTTCCCCCAAATGAAACCTTTTATTTCTGGTCTATCCTTAAGCTTTTCCATTACTACACAAAATCTAACTGAATCACTAACTGGAAAATGCTCTCACAGTGATAATCGCACCTCCAGCCCAGATTCATTACCTAAATTTAAGACCATAACCATGCACTCCCTTGTTGGGCTTGCTACATACTGGATAAAAAATGTTCTCCTGAATTTATTTTAGTAATTCTTCACCCTCAATACCTGTCACATTAATTATATCTCAATTAATATTAAGGTAGTTGCAATCGCTTTGATATGACAGTTTCGTTTTGCACATAATGGATCCTGATTCATTCGAGACCGAATTTTGATTTTGCTACATCACAATAAATATCATCTTGTTAAATGTCTTTGGCTGATTCTTTCCTCGATGTCACAAGGATTTGGCTGATACTCTCAGAATAAGGGGCCGCACATTTAAAATTGAGATGAGAAGAAATGTCTTCTCTCAGAGGGTTGTAAACCTATGGAATTCTCTGCCCAGAGAGCTATGGAGCTGGGTCATTGACTATAGTTATGGCGGACAGAGACAGATTTTTGAGAGGTAAGGGATTAAAGGGTTATGGAGTACGGGCAGGGACGTGAAGCTGAGTCCATGATCAGATCAGCCATTATCTTATTGAATGTCAGAATTGGATCGAGTGGCCAGTTGTCTACTCCTGTTCCTATTTCCTATGTTCTTATGTTGTCATTTAGTTAACGTTCGAAACAAACACTGGAATTCCTTCAGCATCAACCCACTGACTGAAACTGAGATAAACGTAAAAAGATAGCGGCAGTATCGGGTGAGATGGCGGAATAGACAAGAGAGATGGTTAGATCTAAAACGCACAATGGGCGAATTTCTTCCCGGGTGAAAAGGTTTTACATTTAACTATGGAAGATCCAGTTACCACTCGGATTAACGCTCCAGCCGCTGCAGGGTGTGAGTCGAATTCCACCGCTGTCATAATTTCTAGCGGGGCTAATTTTGGCCTCATCAAAAAAATCAAACTTTTCTCAGCAGTGCTGTGTGCGACTTTGCTCTGGTTAGAGCAGACTTGTAGCAGCTGATCTGGGGCGCCGTAATCGTTTAGTGGTTAGTACTCTGCGTTGTGACCGCAGCAATTTCGGTTCAAATCGGAATTACGGCACTGTTTGCTTTTTACCTTTTGTCCTCAATGGCACCTGCTGATAGAACACAGCAAGACATCAACCATTACTATTTGGAAAAATATTATTTTGTTGGGGATACAAACATGTTTAGTCATTCGATCGTGCCTCTTGTCTCAGCTTTTCCTGCTTTCGAGAAAGAATAGATCTTTGCTTAGATTTCTGGCCACAACAGTTGTCTTGGCGGCAACAGTGGCTGCCTGGGCTAATGGAAAAAGCGCCTGATTTCGATACTAACAAAGTCCTGTCCTGGTCGTGTAATTCACCGGGTCAGATGTTTTTTTTTTCTGTTTTGAATCTGTTTCAAAACAGAACATTTCTGGCGCTCCATCACCTGAAGCAACGAAAGGCCTTCGACTGACAGATGCTAATTGTACACTTTGAACATTGTTGCAACTGGGTGCACGGGCAGGACTAGCGGCGAGTTCCGTTTGTCGCACAGAATTTGTTTTTGGATGCAAAAAAGCAGAAAGCAAACTGACTGATTACATAGTAGTAGTAATTTGATGTGCCCAGTGGTTAAGGTGTAGGACTGCGAATCCATTTTGCGCTGCATGCACGGATTTCAACATAATCCTCATTGTTATTGCTTTAAATATTTGATGCCCTTGTTTGTTTTGTTAATCACCGTAAGCTTCATGTCCAAATTCAACTTTTCATCTGAGTATGCAACACTCAGCACATGTCATGTCTCAAATTACAAATATGTACATTAAAGGGAAAACGTTTGTAGGATTATGGGGCGTGGGACTAATTTGATATCTCTCTTAGAGACGCAACACAGGCAGGATGGGTGTTAAAACGTTCTTCTTTACCGAAAGAATATGAGATTTCAATATGCAATGAGTTGCATTGTTTTTTTATTGGAGGCTCGTTGGCCTCGCGATTTGATTCGCACTTTGAGATTTTCAGCGTTGAAATGGGACAGATCCCGGGTACAAATGAAGGACTGCCGTCGCTCGGGTTTAGTCAAAAATCACGTTCTCACAGCCGAAAGGCACTGCAGAAAATTCAATAATTTAATTTAAAAATGTGTAAATTTGCACCGTCTTTTCGTGATTATCCAAAATCACAGAGTTTCAAAGGAGCAACGTTAAAACCAACCAACTGAGTAAAGTTATAGGTTTCCGGGTGTTTGCGGCTCTCTTTCTCATTGGATGTCTTATACACGTGGCAGGTGAGAGGAGCGGCTGTTTACAGAGCGGGAGCAGAGAGGAGCGGCTGTTTACAGAGCGGGAGCAGTGAGGAGCGACTGTTTACAGAGAGGAGCGGCTGTTTACAGAGCGGGAGCAGAGAGGAGCGACCGTTTACAGAGCGGGAGCAGAGAGGAGCGGCTGTTTACAGAGCGGGAGCAGAGAGGAGCGACCGTTTACAGAGCGGGAGCAGTGAGGAGCGACTGTTTACAGAGCGGGAGCAGTGAGGAGCGACCGTTTACAGAGCGGGAGCAGAGAGGAGCGGCTGTTTACAGAGCGGGAGCAGTGAGGAGCGACCGTTTACAGAGCGGGAGCAGTGAGGAGCGGCTGTTTACAGAGCGGGAGCAGTGAGGAGCGACCGTTTACAGAGCGGGAGCAGAGAGGAGCGACCGTTTACAGAGCGGGAGCAGTGAGGAGCGGCTGTTTACAGAGCGGGAGCAGTGAGGAGCGGCTGTTTACAGAGCGGGAGCAGAGAGGAGCGGCTGTTTACAGAGCGGGAGCAGTGAGGAGCGACTGTTTACAGAGAGGAGCGGCTGTTTACAGAGCGGGAGCAGAGAGGAGCGACCGTTTACAGAGCGGGAGCAGTGAGGAGCGGCTGTTTACAGAGCGGGAGCAGTGAGGAGCGACCGTTTACAGAGCGGGAGCAGAGAGGAACGGCTGTTTACAGAGAGGAGCGGCTGTTTACAGAGCGGGAGCAGTGAGGAGCGGCTGTTTACAGAGAGGAGCGGCTGTTTACAGAGCGGGAGCAGAGAGGAGCGGCCGTTTACAGAGCGGGAGCAGAGAGGAACGGCCGTTTACAGAGCGGGAGCAGAGAGGAGCGACTGTTTACAGAGCGGGAGCAGAGAGGAGCGGCTGTTTACAGAGCGGGAGCAGAGAGGAGCGACCGTTTACAGAGCGGGAGCAGAGAGGAGCGACCGTTTACAGAGCGGGAGCAGTGAGGAGCGGCTGTTTACAGAGAGGAGCGGCTGTTTACAGAGCGGGAGCAGAGAGGAGCGGCCGTTTACAGAGCGGGAGCAGAGAGGAACGGCCGTTTACAGAGCGGGAGCAGAGAGGAGCGACTGTTTACAGAGCGGGAGCAGAGAGGAGCGGCTGTTTTACAGAGAGGAGCGGCCGTTTACAGAGCGGGAGCAGAGAGGAGCGGCCGTTTACAGAGCGGGAGCAGTGAGGAGCGACCGTTTACAGAGCGGGAGCAGTGAGGAGCGGCTGTTTACAGAGCGGGAGCAGAGAGGAGCGGCCGTTTACAGAGCGGGAGCAGAGAGGAGCGGCCGTTTACAGAGCGGGAGCAGAGAGGAGCGGCCGTTTACAGAGCGGGAGCAGAGAGGAGCGGCCGTTTACAGAGCGGGAGCAGAGAGGAGCGGCCGTTTACAGAGCGGGAGCAGTGAGGAGCGGCTGTTTACAGAGCGGGAGCAGAGAGGAGCGGCTGTTTTACAGAGAGGAGCGGCTGTTTACAGAGCGGGAGCAGAGAGGAGCGGCTGTTTTACAGAGAGGAGCGGCTGTTTACAGAGCGGGAGCAGAGAGGAGCGGCTGTTTTACAGAGAGGAGCGGCTGTTTACAGAGCGGGAGCAGAGAGGAGCGGCTGTTTTACAGAGAGGAGCGGCTGTTTACAGAGCGGGAGCAGAGAGGAGCGGCTGTTTTACAGAGAGGAGCGGCTGTTTACAGAGCGGGAGCAGAGAGGAGCGGCCGTTTACAGAGCGGGAGCAGAGAGGAGCGGCTGTTTACAGAGCGGGAGCAGAGAGGAGCGGCTGTTTACAGAGAGGAGCGGCTGTTTACAGAGCGGGAGCAGAGAGGAGCGGCTGTTTTACAGAGAGGAGCGGCTGTTTACAGAGCGGGAGCAGAGAGGAGCGGCCGTTTACAGAGCGGGAGCAGAGAGGAGCGGCCGTTTACAGAGCGGGAGCAGAGAGGAGCGGCCGTTTACAGAGCGGGAGCAGAGAGGAGCGGCCGTTTACAGAGCGGGAGCAGAGAGGAGCGGCTGTTTACAGAGCGGGAGCAGTGAGGAGCGGCTGTTTACAGAGCGGGAGCAGAGAGGAGCGGCTGTTTACAGAGCGGGAGCAGAGCTGAGAGACAGTCGCTGGTGCTGAACCAGTGGCGTGTTTCGAGCAGTTGCTGAATAAATTATTTTTCAGCAATTGAATTGCTTCGCTGTGCTTTATTGTGCTTCACTTTGTATTAATAAAATGCAATAATTAATTGCGCTGACTTGAAGATTAAATAACAAAACAATGTAAGCTTTGGTAGTTCAGGCATAGAATTCCCACCTGCCACGCGGGAGACATGGTTATTGTGCAATAAAGAAATGTAACACATCCCTTAAAAATTGTTGGATTATAAAGTATAAATTAAATAAAAACTGTGCGAAAATCGAAAGTAACAGATCACTTGTTTCTGAGAATATTTATTGCACCAACAATGAACAGCTCTTCCTTCAACGTGAAGCTGGCTACAATGACAACGTGCGATTTAGATGTGCTTGGAACCCGCTGCCGTCTGATCTGGAATCAGAATATCTACCATTGCAGCACAAGCTCCAAAGGCGACAAGTGCAGCCGTATCTATAAGAAGGATCAAGTCGCGTGCGGAGACCTGGCCTGGAAATCGTCGCAGTCCAGGCCTGCAATACCATCAGGAGGCCGATGCCTTTGGAGGGAGAAGCGTGCGACCGTATGCCATTGCAGGGAGCAGCGCGTGCTGCTGCAGGAGGGAGATGGCTATGAAGCCAGGTCACCGATTGCAGTGCAGGCAGGCACGTGCTGGAGATGTGAAGGAGCGGCAAGAGTCCATAGCTGGAAGTGACTGTTCCCAAGAGAGGCATGAATCTGGGGCTCAAGAGACGAGAGCCCAAGGGCAGCATGGGCCAGCCCACACAACGATATGTGTGCGCGCTCGGTCTGTGCTGCAGAACTGGTCTCCAGTTTGTCTTGTGTATTCCTTGCCACTGGATCAAGTCCTAGCTCTGTCAAGTCCGTGTGATTGCTGGTATGCAACGGCCACCACACGTTAAAAATCCAAGCACGATGTAGGTCGGGATCTGGAATATTAGGACCTTCATTGATACACCTGGGTACTCATTGCCGTTTGGTGTGGGAGCAAGTCATCCTCGCTACGAGAGACTGCCTGTGATGATGATAAAAAGAAAATGCTGGAAATACACGGAAGGTCAGGCAGTATCACGGAGAGCGAAATAGAGTTAACATTTCAGGTCGATGATGGTCCCTCAAAACATGTCCAGAGGAGGGTGCAATGAGCTGCAGCTGTTAAAATGCGGGAGCAGATAAGACATGGGTTCGATTTCCGGCCAATTGCCATTCCCCAGTTTTCCAATGAAGTTCAGTATGCATATTAAATTTTAAAAGTTACATGAAGCGCTGTGCAAAGAAAACTCCCATTTGGGGGTTTCAGACCATCATATCTCGGTCTGTGACGCTGCTCTATTTGCCTTGCAATCCCCGCGCTGCATATATCGGCCAGGCTGGGACTATGTTCATACGAAAAACACTTGTTGGTCTTCTGGTGACAAGAAAGCTAACTGACCTAATTGCACATTGCAGCAACAGGATACATATAAAAATCAGCTTACGACCAATCGGCATTGCTTGATTCCGAAGCTGGGCGGTATATGTTTCAATTCATTCACAATGTGGCTGCTTTACTGTTCCAACAAGATGACTACGTCATTGTCTTTTCTTGGGATCACAACCACGTCCGCATCACCCACGCCATGACAATAGCTGATGATTGCTAAATGGACCACCGGCTAATCCACCCTGTTATTAAATGAATGTAGACTCAAAACAGCAGCGGGAACAGAAATGCTGGCACAGGAAAACCAACGCTGGAGCATCAAAGACCCTAATAAGAAAGTCCTATTCAGATAGCGCCTCGCAAGCAACTTCAGGAATTCCAGTCAGCTGGAGAGGCAGAGTGTCCACAGTGCCTTGTCAGCCTTCAAGACCTGTATTGTTAGCATCGTTGTAGAGACGCTTGATAAATCCATGAGGAAACATCAAGACTGGTTCGACGAGAAAGACCAGGAGATCCAGGAGCTCATAAGCCACAAATGCAAGTCATAGTTGAATTGCAAACAGATGCACATCTCGAGAGCAAGAAAGCAGTTCTTTAGACGTCTGAAGGCCGCGATCCAAGATAAATCTCGCGACCTAAATAACAGATGGTGGGTGGAAATAGCGCAGGAGATCCAGCAACGAGGTGACAAATACGACGTGCAAAGATTCATTGACGCAACCAAGACCAATTACGATCAAGCAGTGAAGTTTGTACCCCACTGAGGCCAGAAACGGAAGAGTAATTACAAGGACAGAGAAGCAGTCAGTGCCCGCTGGAAGGCATACTTCAAGATCTGCTTATCAGAGACTCTGTCTTTGACATGAGTGTCCTCGATTCCATCCGACAGCATGCTACCCGTCACCAACTCAGCAAAACCGCAGCCTGGCATAAAGTTGAAAAGGCAATTCGATAATTGAAGAAGAAGAAGGCCTCAGCAGCACATGGAACCCCGCCGAAGCACTAAAGCATGGCAGCGAATTAGTTTTGGCGCGAATCCATTAACTCAGTTCTCTTATTTGGAATGAGGAGAGCAAACCAGCAGATTTCGGAGACGTTGTAATCGTGACTAGCTTCAAGAAAGGCGACACGTCCGTTTGTGATAATTACAGAGGAGTTTCCCTGCTGCCTGCCCCAGAGAAAGTCATCGGAAGAATTCTCCTGAATCCCATTCTCCCAGTGACTGTCGAGGTCGCACATTCGTAGTACTCATTCTGCCCACTGAGAGACACAATGGACATGATCTTCACTGCGCGCCAATTTCAAGAAAAATGCAGGAAGCAGCATCGATCTCCGACCTATCCAAGAGATTCACTGGATCTTAATACACATGGGTTGGCAGATTTAGATTCAATTTGAAATCTTTAGGAGCAACAGGAGGTTTATAGCAACATTTTATGAATGCATGAGGAGGGGACGATTCTCTGCTTTTCAGTTTATAAGACGGAGACCTTGCCGCTTGGTTACCGTGCCTCACACCCACCGAGCTGTTGTCAATATTTCCAATGGTCAGTATCTGCGGTGCTGAAAATTCGAAATTCAAACAAAAATTGCTGGAAATATTCAGCAGGACAGAAAGCATTTCTGGAGTGCTAAGTAAATTTAACCTGTCAGATCGATGACTCATCTTCACAGCTGGAGATAGTTGGAGTTGTAGCAGGTTTTAAACAGGTACAGAGGCAGGGAAACGGATGGGGGCTGTGGAAGGAACAAAGAGGAAGATCTGTGACAGGGTGGAAGGCAGGAGAGATGAAATGAATCAAGGGGCTAATTGTGCAAAGCAAAAGGGGATAACATTGGGACAAGGAAAGAAACAAAAGATGGGTCTAGTGGATCACTAAATGGGAATAGCAGAATCATAAACAACAGCTAGTGTTCAAAAAATGAGAGCAGTCTTTATGACCTTCAGTTGTTGTACTCAATCTTGAGTGCAGAAGGATGTAAACTGCCGAATCAAAAGATGAGGTACCGTTCCTAGAGCTTACGTTGAGCTTCATTTCAGCAAGAACATCGATCTCAGAGGGGGAGTGGGGCAGATAATTAAAATACGTTGTGACCGGATGCTCAGTGTCAAGCTTGCCGCCTGAACCATGGTGCTCCACAAAGTGATCACCCAATCTGTGCCTGCTATCACCAGTGCAGAGGAGACCACATGGTGAGCAGCGAATACAATATAACACTTTGAAAGAAATACAAGTAAAACAATGTTTTACCTGGAAGGTGTGTTTGCGACGCTGGACAGTGGGTAGGAAGGAGATAACCACGCAGGTGTTGCATTTTCTGTGATTGTCTGGGAAGATGATGTGGAAAGGGGAGGGGCTGCTTAGAGTGACTGTGGAATGGACCATTATGTAGCGGAAGCAGTGTTCTCTTCAAAAATGCTGGGATGGGAAGAGAGGAAAAGAAGAGTTTGGTGGTTAAATCACACTAGAGGAGGCAGACATGGTGGAGGATGATCCGTTGATTCTGGAGGCTGGTTGGGTGGAAGGTGAGTGCAAGCGTAAACCCGTAATTTTTTACGTGAGAGCGAGAGAAATGGTGAGAGCAGAATTGTGGATAATGGGACGAACATGGTCGAGTGCAAAGTCGGAGTGGAGTGGAGTGGAATCTTCGGTTAATGCATAGGGAAAACTTCTCTTTATAAGTCGAAGTATTGAATACAAGACCAAGGAGGTTATGCTTGAACTGTATAAAACCCTGTTTGGCAGTGGCAGGAATAGAGGAGATTTACGAGAATGTTGCCTGGGCTCGAACATTTTAGCTATGAGGAAAGTTTGGAGATGCTGGATCTATTTTGTTTGGAACAGCGGAGGCTAAGTGGAGACCTGATTCAGCTGTGTAAAATTATGAGCAGCCTGGATAGAGTGGATAGGAAGAATCGGTTTCCTTTGGCAGAGTGGTCAACAACCAAGGGGCATAGATTTAAAGTAATTGGTGGGAGATATGATGAGATATGAGGGGCAATGTCTGCACCCAGTGAGTGGTGGGGGTCGGGAAATCACTGCCTGAGAGGCAAGAAACCTCATCACATTTAGAACATACCTGGATGCGCCCTAAAAGAGCCATAACCTACATGGCTACGGACCAAAAGCTGGAAAGTGAGATTAGACTGGATCGAGATTGGTCGCCCAGCGCGGACAGGATGGGCCGAAATGGCGTCCTGCTGTGCTGCTAATATCGATGATTCTCTGATACTATAAAGCTCCCTCTGCTGTGTCCCCATCAAAAATTCTCAAGGCTGGTCGACCAGGGGTTTAGTTACAAAGTAAAGCTCCCTTGCTCACTCGCATCAAACAATACCAGGGCAGGCAGAGCACGGTTTACATTCAGAGTAATGCTTCCCCTACACTATCCCAACAAACAGTCGCAGGGAATGTGCAGTACGGGTTAGATACAGAATAAAGCTCCCTCTACACTGTCTCATCAGTGCAGTTACAGGACGGGTTGGATACAGAGTAAAGCTCCCTTTCCGATTTTGCATCAAGCAATCACATGGCAGGTAAAGCACCGGTTACATTCATTGCAAAGTTCCCTCGAGACTGTCCCATTAAACAGTCGCAGAGCAGGTACTGCACGGCTATTATATACATAAAGATCCCTCTCCACTGTCCCATCAAACTCTCGCAGGGCTAATTATGTTCAGCGTAAAGCTCATTCTAAATTGTGCCATCACGCATTACTAGGACACGGACAGCATGGCTTCGATACAGAGTAAAGTTAACTCTACACTGCCCAATCAACACTTCCAGTGCAGGTACAGCTCGGGTTAAAGACAGACTAAAGCTGAAGCTAAACTGTCCCATCAAAGACTCCCTGGATAGATTCAGCACGGGTAAGGTCGAGAGAAAAGTTACCTCCTCGATGTCGCATCAAGCAATCCAAGGGCTGTTAAACCACCGGTTACATTCAGAGCAAAGATCCCTCAACACGGTCCCATCAAACACTCCCTGGATAGCTTCAGCATGGGTAAGATAGAGAGTAAAGGTCACTCTGCACTCTCCCATCAAACACTAGTAATGCAGGTACAGCTCGGGTTAGATAAAAAGCAAAGCTCACTCTACACTGTCACATCAAACACTCGCTGGATAATTTGAGCAAGGGTTTGACGCAGATTACATCTGACTCGACACTGTCACATCAAATACTCGCAGGGCAGTTACAGCACGTTTTAGATACTGAGTAAAGCTGCTTCAAAATTTTCCAATCAAACATTCCCAGAGCAGTAACAGCAAGTAGTGAGATACAGACTAAATCTCATCAGAACATAAAAAAATAAGATATAGAATTAGGAGCCTGCCATTTAGCACCTCGATCTTGCTGCACCATTCAATACGATCAAATAAGTCCATGGCTGATTTGATCATGGACACAGCTCCACTTCCCTGCCCACTCCGCATAACCCTTTATTCCTTTATCGCTCAATAATCTGTCTATCTCTGCTTTGAATATATTCAATGATGCAGCCTCCATAGCTCTCTGGGGCAGATAATTCCATAGATATACAACCCTCTGAGAGAAGAAATTCCTCCTGATCTCAGTTTTAAATGGGGGTTCCCTTATTCTGAGACTATGTCCCCTAGTTTTATTTTCCCTTATGAGTGACAATATCCTCTCTGCATCCACCTTGTCGAGCCCTGTCTTTATTTTATATGTTTCGATAAGATCACTTCTCATTCTTCTGAACTCCAATGTGTATAGGCACTACTTACTCGATCTATCTTCAAAATGCAAACCCCTCATCTCCGGAAACTTAGTGAACCTTTGTTGAGCAGCCTCAATGCAAGTATATCCTTCCTTAAATAGGGAGACCAAAACTGTGCGCAGTATTTAGGGTGTGGCCTTACCAATACACTGTACAGTTATAGCAGGACTTCGCTTATTTTATACTCTACCAACTTTGCAATAAAAGCCAAGGTTCCATTTGCCTTCCTGATTACCTGCTGTACCTTCATACTATTTTTTTGTGTTTCATGCACAAGGACACCAGGTCCCTCTGTACTGCAGCACTTTGCATTTTTCTCCATTTAAATTATAATTTGCTTTTCTATTTTTTCTACAAAAGATGATAACCTCACATTTTCCTACATTATACTCCATCTGTCACATTTTTAGCCACTCACTTTGCCTGTCTATATCCCTTTGCATATTTATTGTAAACACCTCACAATTTCCTTTCCCATACATCTGTGTTTCATCAGAAAACTTGGCTAAGTTACACACGGTCCCCTCATCCAATTTATTAATATAGATTGTAAATAGGTGAGGACCCAGCACCAATCCCTGAGGCACCCCACCAGTCACTGTTTGCCAATCGAAAATTACCAACTTATCCCTACTCTCTGTTTTCTGTTTGTTAGCCAATCCTCTATCCATGGTAACATATTACCCGCAACGCTGTGAACTTTTATCTTGTGCAGTAACCTTTTATGTGGCAGTTTATCGAATGCCTTCAGGTAATCGCAATACAACACATACACTGGTTCCTTCTGAACCACCCCTGCTCCTATCTCGCTCCATACAGTCCAATCAACCAGTCCCAGGGAATGTACAGCACGGGTTAGATACAGAGTAAAACCCTTTCTGAATTCTAAATATTGCCAACGGATAGGAATAGCCTAATTAAGTGGGCAATAATGTGGCAGCTGGAGTGTAATGTGGGGAAATGTGAGTTAATTCATTTTGGTAGAAATAATAGAACTCAGAATATTTTTTAAATGTTGTTCAGAGAGATGTGGTTGTCCTCGTGCTAGAAACACAGAAAGCTAGCATGCAGGTACAGCAAGCAATAAGGATGGCAAATGGCATGCTGTCCTTTATTGCAGGTGGTTTGAAGTCCAAGAGTAAAGTCACATTTCTAGAATCGTACACAGTCCCGGTGAGACCAAACATGGCGTACTGTTTGGCTCAACTTTTCTAAGGAATGTCATCCGTCCCTTGGAGGCGGCACAACGGTGGTTCACTAGATTGAGTCCTGGGATGAGAGGGCTTCCTTATGATGAGAGACATCATAACATTGAACTGTATTCTCTGGAGTTTAGAAGATTGAGGGGTGGCCTCATTCAAACATGCAATATTCTGAAGGGGAATTACTGGTTAGATTCTGAAAGGTTGTTTTCCCTGGCTGGAGTGTCTATAATGAGGAGTCACAGGTTCAGAATTAGTGGTCGACCATTTAAGGCAGAGTTGAGGCATTTCTGCATTCAGAGTGTTTTGAATCTTTGGAATTCTCTGCCCCAGACGGCTGTGGAAGTTGAGTCTCTGAATATATTCAAGGCCGAGATAGAAATATTTTTGGAGTCTAGGGGAATCGTCGGATAAGGTTATCGAGCGCTAAAGTGGAGTTGAATGGTGGACCAGGTTCGATGAACCGTATGGCCGACTCTTGCTCCCAATCCTTATGTTCTTACGTTTTTATGTAAACTGCTCTATCAAACACATCCAGGCCAGGTACAGCATTGGTCAGATAAAAATTAAAGTTCCTTCTACACATTCTCTCCATCTCTGCCTCTCACTCTCTCTCTCTCTGTCGAAGTCGCTCTCTCTCTCTCCATCTCCCTCCCACCTTCTCCCTCTCTCTCCCTTCTGCCATCTCTCTCTCTCTCTCCATCTCTTGTTTTCTGTCTCTCTCTTTCTTATTTTCCAAAGTTCTCGTAATTTGGCGACCATCACTTTAGATTGGTAGCTTGCACAAGTCAATCTGCTATTTAAAACTGGTGAGAGATGGAAACCAGGGAATTATATAACAGTTACTCTACTATCTGTTGCAGGGAAATTGCTAGAATCTAAAATTAAGGACATTTTCAGTTGGTCAGAGAGTGCCAGCATTGATTTGTGAAAGATAGGTCTTGCTTGACAAAGGTGGTGAGATCTCGGCGAGATGGGATGTGGGCTAAAGCGTGCTTCAGGCTCGAGGTCGGATGCGGCGAGATGTAGAACGACAGGGGAGCTGCGAGCAATTCCTCACAAGCTGAAGTTGAAAGAGTGAAGTCAGAGTGAAATACCAAATCTGATGTCAACAAAAGGGATGAAACTGATTAGAGAGTAGCTGGTGAGTGTTTTTTTTAGAAGCTTTAAGTTCATTACTTCTAAGCTAATTCTTACACTATTAAATAGAGACAGGGCAGGACAGCTCAGTCCAGTGGAAAGTACTGGCGCTTCCCATGTCCGGGGCACACACATGTGCAGGAATTGTCGTCAGCTGGAGGACCTCGTGCTCTGAGCTTCGGAGATTGAGCAGCAGCTGTCGCCACTGTTGTGCCTTTTTGAGGCTGAGAGCTACGTGGATAACATGTTTATAGAAGTGATCACCCCACAGCTGAAGAGTGTTCAAAGAGAGAGG
Source organism: Pristiophorus japonicus (assembly GCF_044704955.1). Taxonomy (NCBI): domain Eukaryota; kingdom Metazoa; phylum Chordata; class Chondrichthyes; family Pristiophoridae; genus Pristiophorus; species Pristiophorus japonicus. The sequence continues at coordinate 114,084,385 of NC_091988.1, forward strand.
GAATGGGTGGCCGCCAGAGAGACAAAGAGGACGAGGCAGGTATTATAAGAATCCACTGAGTGCATCTCGCTTTCCAACCACTATTCTATTCTGAGTACTGGTGAGGCTATAGTGTCTCTGCGCAGTGCAACCAGATTCATGTGCACGACAGCGCGGGTGGCTCAGCTGCATAGGGGGAAGGAAGAAGGGTGGAAGAGCAAAAATGGCAGGGGATTCTATAATCAGGGGAGAAGACAGGTGTTTCTGCGAGCACAGACGTGATTCCAGGATGGTATTTTGCCTAATAGGTGCCAGGATTAAGGATGGTATAGAGCGGCTGCAAGACATTCTGAGAGGAGAGGGTGTAAAGTTCATATCAGTACCAAAGACATAGGTAGATTTTAGGGAGCTCAGAGAGAGATTAAAGAGCACGACCTCAAAGATAGTAATCTCTGGTTTACTTCCGGCGTCATGCTCGAGTGAGTACAGAAATAGAAGGATAGAGCAGATGAATGCGTGCCAGGAAGGATGGTGCAGGGGGGAGGGCTTTAGATTTCTGAGGCATTGGGATATATTCTTGGGAGGTGGGACCTGTACAAGCAGGACAGGTTGCACTTCATCAGAGCCGGGAGCAGTATCCTCGCAGGGAGGTTTGCTGGTGCTGTTGGGGAGGGAATTAACTAATCTGCAAGTGGGGTGGGCACCAGCATGTAATATTAGAAAGGGTGGTGAAAGTTCTCACAGTAATGGGAATGGCAGAGAGCACTAAAATAGTACGGTATTAGTTTGGGTCAGTCTAAGAGAGAATACAAGCATGGTCTAAGAGGCGGTTACAGTGTATGTATGTGAAAGCATGAAGTGTAGTAAACAAAGTAATTGAGCTGCAGGCACAAATAGAGACATAGGAATATGATATTGTGGCAATAACTGAGAGCTGGAGCAAAGGACAGGACTGGATATTACATATACCTGGTTAAATTCCCGGAAAAATAGGGAACTAAAGATAGGATATGGTGTGGCACTATTGATTAAGGAGAATGTTACAGTACTGGAGAGGGAAGATATCCTGAAGGGGTCAATGACGAGAGTTGAGAAATAATAGAGTTGCCATTAAACTACAAGGCTTATTATATAGACCACCAAAGAGTGGGAAAGATACGGAGGAGCAATTCAACAGAGCCATACAGAGAGCAGCAAGAACTATAGGGAAGTAAAAACGGTTGACTTCACTGTACAAATATGGAATGGAATTGTAATAGTGTAAAAGGCAGAGAAGCGGCCGAATTTCTGAATGTGACCAGGAGAACTTTTTTGATCAGTACATTGATTTCTAAAATATATTTTGACAACGTGCCACATAATAGACTTGCCAGCAAGTTTGAAGCCCATGAGTTAAAAGTGACAGTTGCATCCTGGATAATAAATTGGCTAAGTGACAGGAAACAGAGCGTCCTGGTGAACGGTTGTTTTTCCGTTTGGAGCAAGCTGTACAGTGGTGTTCCACAGGGGTCAGTTCTAGGACCGTTGCTTTTCTTGATATATATTATTGACTTGGATGTGAGTTCACAAGACAGGTTGGAAAAGCGGTTGAAAATGTTTATGGGATCGTGGACTTCAGAAATAGAGGTATATGATGCAAAAATTTGAAATTATGATGAACCTGTATACAACACTGGTTCTGCCCCAAATGGAGTACTGTGTACAATTCTGGGCATAGCACTTTAGGAAAGATGTGAAGACCATAGAAATAGTGCAGCGAAGATTTTGCGAGAATGATTCCAGGAATGAGGGACTTCAGTTGGGTTGATAGTCTGGAGAAGCTGGCTTGGCTCGCCTTGGAGCAGCGAAGATTGAGAGCAGATTTGATACAAATCTGCAAATTCATGAGGGATTCAGACAGAGTAGATAGAGAAAAATTACGGAATGGTCGAGAAGCAGAGAGTGCAATTTTAACGTTATTGGCAAAAGAACCAATAACGTTGGTTATTGGTGGGTGGTTAGGATCTGGAATGCACTGTCAGAAAGGATGGTGGAGGCAGACTCAAAAGTAAGTTTGATAATCATAGAAAAACAGAAATTTACAGCACAGAAGGAGGCAGTTTTGGCCCATTGTGTCCGCGCCGCCGACTAAAAGCTATCCAGACTAATCCCACTTTAAAGCTTATGGTGCATAGCCCTGTAACTTACAGCACTCCAAGAGCACATCCAATAACTCGTTTAATGTGATGAGTGATTCTGCCTCTATCAGCCTTGCAGGCAGTTAGTCCCATACCCCCACCATTATCTGGGTGGAGACATTTCCTCTCATATCTCCTCTAAACCTCACTTCAGTTACATGAATCGATGCCGCTTGATTGTTGACCCTCCAGTCTCTGAATGTGCACAGACTCAAGTGTTATTTGCATATTTTAGTTCGTCGACAGAGATTGGGATGGTCTTGGTCTGGCCTGTAGATGTCGAACGTTGAACAGGTTCATACATGGTTCTGTATTTAATTTCCACTCATGTGGTGAACTTGTTGAGTGTGAGGTGGATCATTGCAGCGAGCAAGATCGAGAAGAGTGTTGGCGCGATGACGCAGCACGCTTGACACCGGTCTGGACGTGGGTTGGGTCTGTGATGGGTCCGTTGGTCAGAATCCCGGCTTCCATGCCTTCGTGGAGCAGGCAGAGGATGGTGACAAACTTTTGGGGGCATAATTTGATACGCCTCAATAACGACGCTCCTCAGCCTCCTCTGTACTAAGTAACCAAACGCAATCTATCCAAACTTCCCTCATGGCCACAATTGTCCAATCCAAGCATCTCTCTTGTACATCTTCCTCTGTACCCTCTGTAGTGCAATCTCATCTTTCCTGTAATATGGAGACAAGAACTTCACGCAATACTCTAGTTGTGGCCTAAATAGTGTTTTATACAGTTCAAACACAACCTCGCTGCACTTATAGTCTATGCCGTGGCTAACAAAGGTAAGTATAACAAATGACTTTTTACCTTCGCATCTAAGTGGCATACGACCTTCCAGGACCTGTGGGCAAGCACTCCAAGGCCCCTTTGTTACTCTACACTTTTCAGTACCTCATCTTTTGACGCGTATTCACTTGCCTTGTTAGCCCTCCTCAAATGCATTACCTCACAATTCTCCGGATTGAATTCAATTGGCATCTGTTCTGCCCACCTGGCCAGTTCGTTGATATCTTCCTGCAATCCACAGCTTTCTTTTTTATTATCAACCACACAGCCGATTATAGAATAATGTGCAAACTTCTTATTAATATCTGTACATTCAACTCAAAATCGTTAAGACAAAAAGCAAGGGACCTAGTACGGATCACTGCGGAACCCCGCTGGAAATAGCCTTTCAGTCAAAAAACACCCATCAACCATTACCATTTGCTTCCTGCCACTGAGCATATTTTGGATCCTACTTCCCACTTTGCCCTGGATGGGCGTTTACTTTCATGAACAATCTGCTATGTGACACCTTATCTGAAGCCTTGCCAAATTCCATATACACTACAGCAAATGCACAGCCCTCATCCAGAGTTCATGTTACATCCTCAAAAATGCAAAATATCAGTCAGACCCGACCTATCCTTAACAAATCCATGTTGACTGTCCATGTTTAACGCGCACCTTTCTAAATGAAAGAAAGATATTGCAGGGCTACAGAGAAAGGGTGAGGTGGTGTGGGACAGGCTGTGATTCGGCATGGGCGTGATGGGCCGAACGGGCCTCGTCCATTCCGATAACCAAGGAAATAAAGGAGAGTATCAAATTAAAAACCAATGCGTATAAGGTGGCCAAGGTTAGTGGGAAACTAGAAGATTGGGAAAATTTTAAACGACAGCAAAGAATGACTAAGAAAGCAATAAAGAAAGGAAAGATTACGAAAGTAAACTTGCGCAAAACATAAAAATAGATAGTAAAAGCTTTTATCGATATATAAAACGGAAGAGAGTGACTAAAGTAAATGTTGGTCCCTTCGAAGATGAGAAGGGGGCTTTAATAATGGGAAATGTGGAAATGGCTGAGACCTAAAACAATTATTTTGCTTCGGTCTTCACAGTGGAAGACACAAAAACCATACCAAAAATTGCTGGTCACGGGAATGTGGGAAGGGAGAACCTTGAGACAATCATTATCACTGGGGAGGTAGTGCTGGACACGCTAATGGGACTCAAGGTAGACAAATCCCCTGGTCCTGATGAAATGCATCCCAGGGTATTAAAAGAGATGGCGGAAGTTATAGCAGATGCATTCATTATAATCTACCAAAATTCTCTGGACTCTGGGGAGGTACCAGCGGATTGGAAAGCAACTAATGTAACATCTCTGTTTAAAAAAGGGGGCAGACAAAAGGCAGGTAACTATAGGCCGGTTAGTTTAACATCTGTAGTGGGGAAAATGCTTGAAGCTATCATTAAGGAAGAAATAGCGGGACATCTAGATAGGAATAGTGCAATCAAGCACACGCAACATGGATTCATGAAGGGGAAATCATGTTTAACGAATTTACTGGAATTCTTTGAGGATATAACGAGCATGGTGGATAGAGGTGTACCGATGGATGTGGTGTATTTAGATTTCCAAAAGGCATTCAATAAGGTGCCACACAAAAGGTTACTGCAGAAGATAAAGTTACGCGGAGTCAGAGGAAATGTATTAGCATGGATAGAGAATTGGCTGGCTAACAGAAAGCAGAGAGTCGGGATAAATGGGCCCTTTTCGGGTTGGAAATCGGTAGTTAGTGGTGTGGCACGGGGATCGGTGCTGGGACCACAACTGTTTACAATATACATAGATGATCTGGAAGAGGGTACAGAGTGTAGTTTAACACAATTTTCAGATGACACAAAGATTAGTGGGAAAGCGGGTTGTATAGAGGACACAGAGAGGCTGCAAAGAGATTTAGATAGGTTAAGCGAACGGGCTAAGGTTTGGCAGATGGAATACAATGTCAGAAAGTGTGAGGTCATCCACCTTGGAAAAAAAAACAGTAAAAGGGAATATTATTTGAATGGGGAGAAATTACAACATGCTGCAGTGCAGAGGGACCTGGGCCTCCTTGTGCATGAAACTCTTTTTGGGAGTAAACAAAAAACATTAAACCATGCCCCCCCGATCTGGGGGAAACACCAAACATTTACAGGCCCTTTTATTTTTTTTTGTGGTTTTTTGGGGGGTTTTTTTTGGGCACAAAACATATTTTTTCTCCAAGTGCCCCCCACAAAAGGGGAGGGGGACACTAAAAGCACCGGCAATTAAAACAAATTAACTTAAAAACATAAAGTCAAATTAAAATTTGGTTGCCGGGCGTGATGATGCACTCCAGTCCCTCCGGTGCCCACCTCTCGCGGAAGGCAGCGAGCGTACCGGTGGACACCGCGTGCTCCATCTCCAAGGACACCCTGGACTGGATGTATGCGCAGAAGAGAGGCAGGCAGTCTGGCTGAACGATCCTTGTGCATGAATCCCAAAAAGTTATTTTGCAGGTGCAGCAGGTAATCAGGAAGGCAAATGGAATGTTGGCCTTCATTGCGAGAAGGATGGAGTAAAAAAGCAGGGAGGTTCTGCTGTAACTGTATAGGGTATTGGTGAGGCCGCACCTGGAGTACTGTGTGCAGTTTTGGTCACCTTTCTTGAGGAAGGATATACTAGCTTTGGAGGGGGTACAGAGATGATTCACTCGGCTGATTCCGGAGATGAGGGGGTTACCTTATGATGATAGATTGAGTAGACTGGGTCTTTACTTGTTGGAGTTCAGAAGGATGAGGGGTGATCTTATCGAAACATTTAAAATAATGAAAGGCATAGACAAGATAGAGGCAGACAGGTTGTTTCCACTGGTCGTAGAACTAGGGGGCACAGCCTCAAAATACGGGGGAGCCAATTTAAAACCGAGTTGAGAAGGAAGTTCTTCTCCCACAGGTTTGTGAATCTGTGGAATTCTCTGCCCAGGGAAGGGGTTGAGGCTAGCTCATTGAATGTATTCAAATCACAGATAGATAGATTTTTAACCAATAAGGGACTTAAGGGTTATGGGGAGCGGGTGGGTAAGTGGAGCTGAGTCCACGGCCAGATCAGCCATGATCTTGTTCATGGCAGAGCAGGCTCGGGGGCTAGAGGGCCTACTCCTGTTCCTAATTCTTATGTTCTTATGTTCTTTTGCTGTAACAATTTTATAACTCTGATTCTATGATTTTCGAATGATTTTAAAGCATTATAAAGTGTTATAATTTTTAATAAATGGACATGATAAATAGAAATGCCTATACCATATTGCAAAGGGCTATAAAGAGTACAATGGAGATGCTGCCTGTATTCGTGCGAATAGGGGTTGCACTGACTCATGAAGCACGTTACGGCCGTCCATGTTTGTGTAGGGCAGAGAGAGTCGTACCCCGCACAGGGAGCCCAGTTTCGATACTCTGTGAGTGTGTGAGTAGGTTCACCCAGATCACTGGCCCATCACCCGGAGCCGAGGGCAGATATGCTGTGAATGACTGTGTTAATATTCGCCCAGATCACTGAACCCTCACGCGGAGCGCAATGTAGACAGTGTGCGAGTGAGCATGTTAATGTTGACCCTGATTATTGTCCCCTCCCAGGGTGCCCAGTGTTCACAGTGTGTGAGTGAATGTGTTAATATTCAGCCAGATCACTGGTTCCACGCAGTGAGAGCGACTCGATCACAATATCAGGAGGCAGGGAGTCGGAGGCTGCAGAGTCTCCGCTGCTTCTCATCGTTTAATGAATTTCACAATCAAAGTAAAGGGATATTTCCCCACATTCTTCAACTGCTCTCTGAACTTAGTCTGTGTCACGCAATAAATTACCGTGTTTGTGCAGCAGCTCAGCAGCTGCAGCATGAATCCAAATTCCCTCACATAAAACGGTAGATATATCAGCCAAGCATCGAACCAGCGCAATGAGCCCCACAGAGAATGCACCATATGTACCGACCATAACAGGATGAAATTCCCCGAGATAAGAAGCAGTAAAATGATGGATTTCCTGCGGCTCTCCATCTCTGGGTCTCTGGGACTCTCCACATTGCTGGGACACCGGAATCTCCTGCCGGGCTCTGCTGGTCACTAAAATATGTCTGACGGTGCGAGCATTGAGCAGCACGATGACCACAAATGGGACACATGGGGTGAGGATGTAATGCAGGAACTCAATTGTTCCCCAGACTGTTGAATTCATTATTCTGTTTTGCATACTACAAAACCAGGGCTTATTAAATAGCTGATATGCATCTGACAGCATAAAATACCAGAAAATGTCTATTAAGCAGCTCATCACAGTCACTGTTCCCAGAACCACAGCCGCCGTTTTCCCGCTGCAATATTCTGGCAACAAATCGCCACAAATCGATCAAAGGTGAAAGTGACAGTGAACCAGACAGAACAGTTTGTGGCTGCATAAACCAGGACAGCGTGGATATTACACATGGGGAGGGACAACAGGAAATAGAAATATAGCTGATAAACAATCGGAATGTGCCTCAATATCAGGTCGAGGATAATGACCAGTAAATCAGCTGCTGCCATGGCCACCAGGTAGCGAGTAACACATTTAGAGAGACCGCACTTTCCCCGAAACAGGATCACAATCGTCACTACGTTCACTGTGAGGAAGGGAAGTAAACAGGGAAAACATGTACCAGGTTGAGAGCAAGAGCATCAGTTTAATAGAATTTGGGGTGAAATCTGCAAATCTTTATCAACATGAACATTTTTTGGCAATAAAATTAAGGAAACCGCAAAGACGTTCTATAAATATATTGAGAACAAGAGGATAACTAAAGAAAGGGTCGTGCCTAATACAGGCCATGAGTGTAATCTATGTGTGGAGGCGGAAAATGTTGGTGTGGTTCTTTATCAATTCATTGCGTCTGTTTTCAGAAAGGAACATGAAAGTGCAGATACTGCTATCAACGAGGAGTGTGAAATTCTGGATGAAGTAAACATAATGAGAGAGGAGGTATTAAGGGGTTTAGCAGCTTTGATAGTAGATAATTCCCCAGGCCCGGATGAATTGCATCCCAGTCTGTTGAGCGAAGTAAAAGAGGAAATAAGAGAGGCCTTGACCATTACTTTCCAGTCCTCTTTGGATTTGTGCATGGTACTGGAGGACTGCTATGGTGCTACCGTTGTTTAAGAAGGGAGAAAGAGATAGGCCAAATAATTACAGGCCTGTCAGCCTAAGCTCAGTGATGGGAAAATTATTGGATACATTTACATTTGGAAAGGCAAGGATTAATTTGGGGCAGTCAGCACGGATTTGTTAAAAGTAGGTCATGCTTGACTAACTTGATTGAATGTTTAAGGAGGTAACCTAGAGGTTCGATGAGGGTAGTGCATACGATGTAGTGTACAGGACTTTAGCAAAGCTTTTGATAATGTCCCACATGTTCGACTGGTCACGAATGTTAAAGCCCATGGGTTCTGGGTATCCAGGGCAAAGTGACTACTTGAATCAAAATTTGAATTAGAGTTAGGAAGCAAAATGTAATGGTTGATGGATCTTTTCGTGACACGAAGGATGTTTCCACTGGTGTCCCACAGGGCTCAGTACTGGATCCATTGCTTTTGTGGTAGATATCAATGACCTACATTTGAATATCGGGAGCATGATTATAAGATTGCACATGATACTAAAATTGTCTGTTTGGTTATGAATGAAGAGGAAAGTCATGGACTGCAAGAGGAGATCAATATACTTGTCTGGTGGGCACTGCAGTGGCAAATGGAATTTCTTTCGGAGAAGTTTAATCTAATGAATTTTGGGAGGACTTAATAGTGTTGATGAACAGCGGGACCTTGGAGCGTTTGTACACAGATCCCTGAAAATATCAGGCAAGGTGGAAAAGGTGGTTGAGAAAGCATACAGAATTCTTGCTTTTATTAGGCGAGGCATCGAATACAGGAGCAGGGAGGTTATGCTTACATTGTATAATACTCTGGTTAGGCCACAGCTGGAATACTGCTTGCAGTTCTGGGTGCCTTGTTATAGGAAGGACGTGCTTGCAATAGAGAGGGCGCAGATGCTGCCTTAAATTGAGAATCGTAGCTATGAGGCCAGATTGGATAGCCTGGGTCTGTTCTCATTGGAACAGAGGAGGTTGCGAGGAGACCTCACTGCGGTCTACAACATTTTGAGGGGTCTGGATAAAGTGGATAGCAACGGCCAATTTCCATTTGTGGAGGGGTCAATTACGAGCAGTTTAAGTTGGAAGGTTCAGAGGGGATTTGAAGGGGGGGCTTCTTCACGCAGAGGGTTCTGCGTTACTGGACCGAACTGCCTGGAAAAGGAGGTGGATGCAAAAACCATCACCACATTTAAAATGTGCGTGGTTGGAACTTAAAGTGGCGTAACCTGCAGGATTACGGACCTAGTGCTCTTAATTGGGAATAGAATGCATAACCTGTTGTTGGCTGATGCAGATACGATGGTAAGTACTGCAGCGAATCGAATACGGCCATGGTGATCTTCTGGACTAGTTTCGAGAAAATATGAATAGACATTCATATTCTCAATACTTCGGTGAAATTAGCTGGGATTATTTATCCTGAAATATAGCAGGAGGCGATAGAGAATTGTGCCAGACAGACATGGCATCCACGTGTAAATTCATGACAAAGATTTGGAATAAGGCAAGAGAGATCTGTCTGAATAACAATTTGTGAGAATGTAAATTATCCTTGTAATCCTATTCTGACCATAAGAAGCACTGCCATGAATGCAGAACTGCACAGGTTTGCAAAGGAGACACTGACTGGAACTGAAAGATTACTGGACTTTTCAGACTTTAATGTTGATCTGCCAGGATTTGTTCCAGTGACTTTATTTCGTAACCATACCGAGCATTAGGTGGCATTGTGTGTGTCAGTAACTATACCGAGAATTAGGTGCCATTGTGTGTCCGTAACCACACCAAGCATTAGGTGCGATGTGGCATTAACCATACCGACCATTAGGTGACTGTGTGTGTGCCAGTAACCATACCGAGCATTAGGTGATTCTGTATGGGCCAGTAACCATACCGTGCATTAGGCGACTGTGTGTCAGCAACTATAACGAGCATTAGGTGAGAAGGTGTCAGCAACCATACCGAACTTTAGGTAACTGTGTGTCGTTAAACATACCGAACATTAATTAACTGTGTGTGTTAGTAACCATACTGGACATTAGGAGACTGTGTGTAATTAACCATACTGAGCATTAGGTGACAGTGGGTGTTAGTAACCATACCGAGCATTAGGTTACGGTGTGTCATTAACCATGCCGAATATAGGTGACATTGTGTGTCAATAAATATACTGGACATTTGGTGACAGTGTGTGTCATTAACCATACCGAACAATAGGTGACAGTGTTAGGTCAGGAACAATACCGGACATTAGGTGAGAATGTGTGTCAGTAACCTTACCTTCAATTAGATGACTGTGTGTGTCAGTAACCATACTGAGCATTAGGTGAAAACAGCAGCAAAATATTGTGGATGTTGGAAATGTGAAATGGATAAGGAAAATGATGGAAATGCCCAGCAGGTCACGCAGCACCCATGGAGAGAGTAACACAGTTACGTTTCAGGTCGATGATCTTTAGCCATCGGGTGAAAGGTCTAGTAAACCAAGACACCTTTCATTTCACCTGTTACAAACATTCTAGAGAGAGAGAGAAGACTGAAATCCGTTTAATAACTTTTCTCGACCAATTTCTTTGCCTGAGTTGAATTTAGAAAATTAGAAGCTTGGTAAAACATTTCACATTCAGAATTAATAGCCAACGGCAGTGTGGATAGGATAGCGAAGGGCAAGGAGAGAAACACATTTAAGCAATATTTACAGAATTAATCGATGGATAGAGATTACCAGGGACTTCCACAGCTGTGTGAAATGGGACTAACTGTAGGGGTTAGGCCATGGTGGGATTTGATGAGAGAATCATTGACATTTACAGCGCAGATGGATGCCATTTGGCCCACCGTGTCCGGGCTTGCTGACAAAGAGGTACCCAATCGAATCCCACTTTCCAGTTCTTGGTCCATTGCCACAAGGTTACGTCACTTAAATTGCACATCCAAGTACTTTTTAAATGTGGTGAGAGTTTCTGCATCTACCACCCTTTCAGGCAGTGCGTTCCAGACCCCTATCACACTCTGTGTGAATAAACATTTCTCCTCAAATCCCCTCAAATACTCCTAAGACTGAAGTTAAATCTTAAATATGGAAATATTAAAACCGAGAGATTGTAGGATCAGGAGCAAATGTTGATCATTGATCATGGCAGTGATTGTGGAAAGGTACTTGGTGCGAGTTATGATGTGGACAGCAGAGTTATGTATGACTTCTCGAATAGATGAGTCCAGATGTAACAAAGAAATGGATGAGTGTTTATGCAGCACAAGGCCTGATATGGTGCAGAGAGCAGACGAAATTATGGAGCAGGTAGTTGGCAGGATTGGTAATTCAGAGGATGTGAGGTCGGAACTCAGCTCCGGGCCAAAGAAAAGGCAGAGGTTGCGAGCTGTTAAATTCCGCCTCAGATATTGGTCACTGAGCGGGAATAGTTTGTGATAAGGACCAAAGACTTAACTGGCAAACGCAGTAATACAGTGAAACGTGATTTACACATCTAATTGCTGGATTTAGAAACTTACCACGGACACCAAATTCAACCGAGATGACAGAGTAAATTACAAGAAAAGAGATACAGTTAGCCATGGTTTGCCGAGTTAATAGCTGGATAGAGAGACTTACCCGGAACACCAAAAAGCAAGCAGTGGATAGTAAATGTACTTAAAAGCGCGAAGTGCCAATTCGATCCGTGTGTGCAATGGAATTCTATTTTAATGTTCATAAAGAATGTCAAACTCCCAGATGAAACTCCTGTCCATTGCTGTAACATTCCAATTTAATGTTGTCAGATTCCAATCCATTGTTGTAATATTCCAATTTAGCAGAATGCAGATTCTGACTGCCTCTCTGTGGAGCAGTGTCCTGATCCCTCTTCGTGCCGTAGGTGAAACTCCAACTGATACTATGCGATAATGCTTTGAAAGGAATTCCTTATTGATAGAAGAGGGAAACCATGCACAGATACATTAGGATCCATGGAGAATAATATTAATTGCAGTCACTGAACAAACAACGTCAGTTAACTCGTGCAGACTGACATTAATTACAGTCACTTAATTACAATCACAGCTTCACTTAACCCATGTCAATCCAACACTTTTTGTACCACAGTAAAGTAGCACATTTCTCCGGCCCACCATAGTGGTTATGTTACTGGACTAGTAACCTAGAGCCCCGGAATAATGTTCCAGAGCCATGTGTTCAAATCCCACCATGGCAGCAAATTCAATTAAATAAAACTGAAATTAAAAGATAGAAAAGGGAGGGGGCAATGCGGTACTGATTAAAGAAACTATTGCAGCTGTGAGGAGCGATGATATGTTAGAGGGACCATCAAATGAGGCCATATGAGTCGAATTGAAAAATTCAAAAGGGCGATCACACTGTTGGGTGTGTAATAAAGGCCCCCAAACAGTGGGAGTGGGATAGAAGAGCAAGTAATATAGGCAAATTGCTGTGAAGTGCAAAAACCATAGGGTAATAATAGTAGGGTATTTTACTATCCAAATATTGATTTGGACAAATATAGTGTGAAAGGTATCGAGGTTGTGGAATTCTTAAAATGCATTCAAGAGAACTTTTTTAGTCAGTATGTAACAAGCACAACACGACAGGGGGCGGTTTTGTATTTTATTTAGGGAAATGAATCTGGGCAGGTTGAAGGGGTATTAGTGAGAGAGCGCTTGGGTGCCAGTGACCATAATTCAGACAGATTTAAGTTTGTTATGGATAAGGTCAAGGATAGGCCTGAATAAATGTCCCAAATTGGGGAAAATATATTTTTGCTAAGTTAAGGGGTGATTTGGCCACAGAGGACTGGAAACGGCTATTTCTGGGTAAATCAATGTCGGAACAGTGGGAGGCATTGAAGGAGAGATCTGGAAGGCTCTGGCCAATCATGTGCCCTTAATGAAAAAGGGTAGGACAAAAATGCCCTCCAAAATTGCATCACCTCACAGTTCTCTGAAATAAATTCCATCCTCTGCCCAGCTGACCAGTAGAATCATATCCTACTGCAGCCCATGACTTTCCTCTTCATCATCAACTACACAGACAATTTTAGAATCGTCTGCAAACTTCTTAATCATACTCCGTTTATTCAAATATAAATCGTTGGTAGATACCACAAAAAGCAAGGGACCTAGTACTGAGCCCTGTGGGACCCCACTGAAAACATCCTTCCACTCACAAAAACATTCATCAACGATTACTCTTTGCTTTCTACCTCCAAGCCAATTTTGGATTCAACTTGTCACTTTACCCTGGATCCCATGGGCTTTAACCTTCATGGCCTGTTTACCATGCGGGTCTTTATCTAAAGCTTAGCTAAAGTCCATATACACTACATCGTATGCACTACACTCATCGACCCTCTTGGTTACATCCTCAAAAAATTCAATTAGGTTAGTCAAACACGATCTACCCTTAACAATCCTTGCTGACTGTCCCTTATTAATCCTTGCCTATCCAAATGAATATTTATCCTGTTTTTCTCGATTTTTTCCAATACTATTCCCACAACTGAGTTTAGGCGGACAGGCCTGTAATTGCTCTACATATCCCTTTTTTCCTTCTTATACAAGGGTACTTCGTTAGCAGTCCTCCAATCCTCCGGCACCATGCGCATATCCAAAGAGGACTAGAAAATCATAGACAAGGCCTCTGCTAATGCCTATTTTACTTGGCTCAACACCCTGTGTTGCATTTCATCCGGGCCTGCGATCTTTCTACTTTCGAAGCTGCTAAACCCCTTAACACTTCCTCTCTCACCATATTTATTTCATGCAGAATATCACACTCCTCTTCGATGGCACTATCTGCATTACCTCTTCCCTTTGTGAAAAGAGACGCAAGGTATTCGTTAAGAATCCTACCAACATCTTCCGCCTGCGCACATGATCTCTAATGGGCCCTATGCTTTCCTTAGTTACCCTCTTATTCATAATATAGTTATAGAAGATGTTAGGGTGTTCCTTACGTTTAATGGCCAAGAAACTTTCGTGCTCACTCTTAGCTTTCCAAATATCCTTTTTAATTTTGCCTCTTAACTTTCTATATTTCTCTAAAAATTCTAAAGTATTAAGCTGTTGAAATGTCACATAAGCGTCCTTTTTTTGTATAATCCTCGCCTGTAAGTCTCTAGATATCCAGGGGGCTCGAGAATTATTTTCCCAGCCTTTTTATTTAAGGGCACATGTTTGGCTTCTAACTTCCGGATCTCCTTCTTGAATGCCTCACACTGTACCGACTCCGATTTACCCACAATTGGCTGTTTCCAGTCCACTATGGCCAAATCACTCATTAAGTTAGCAAAATTAACTTTTCTCCAATTCAGAACTTTTATTGCAGGCCTATTCTTCTCCTTATCCATAACCAACTAGAATCTCACTGAATTATGGTCACAGTCACCCAAATACTCCCCCACTAATACCCCTTCAAACTGTCCAGCTTCTTTCCCCAAAACTAAATCCAAGACCACCCGCTCTCGTGTTGGATTTGCTGCATACTGACTAAAATAGTTCTCCTGAATGAATTTCAATAAAACGGCAACCTCTATACCCTTCACATTAAATGTGTCACAATCAGTATTCGGATAGTTAAAATGCTCTACCGTTATTACCGTATGATTTTTAGACTTCACAGCAATGTGTCTACATATTTGCTCCTTCTATCTCCCTCCCACTTTCTGGAGATCTATAATAAACTCCATTTGTTTTAACCTTGGACCCATATGGCCTCAGTTGATGTTCTGTCTAACGTATCATCCATCCTCACCGCTGTAAGTGCTTATTTAACATGTAAAGCAACACCGCCCCCTTTTAACCCCCTCTCGATCTTGTCTAAAAATCCTGTAGCCAGAGATATTGATCTGCCAAACCTGCCCATCTTTCAGCCAAGTTTCTGTAATGGCTATAACGTCATACTCCCAAGTGTCTACCTGTGCTCTTAGCTCATCCGCATTATTCGCATAACTCCTTGCATTAAAATATGTACCATTCAGCATAGGAAGACCTCATTGCTTGCTGCATACTAAGCCCTGTTTCCTCTGTCTTACAGATTCACTTTCTAGATTCTTGCTATCCAACTTCTGCTTTACTTACCTCCCTTTTGTATTCATTCTCAGGTTCCCGTTCCCCTGCCAAGCTAGTTAAAACTCTCCCCAACAGCACTAGCAGCACTCCCCACGAGGATATTAGTCCCGGCGCTGTTGAGGTGCAACATTTCTGATTTGTTCATGTCCCATCTCCCCCACAAGCGGTCCCAATGCCTCAAGAATTTAAAGCCCTCCTTCCTACACCAATTTTTCATCCATGTGCTCATCATATCTCTCTTTCTATTCTTCTACTCGATGGCACGTGGCACCGGTATTAACCCAGAGATTACAA
This sequence comes from Pristiophorus japonicus, assembly GCF_044704955.1. NCBI lineage: Eukaryota > Metazoa > Chordata > Chondrichthyes > Pristiophoridae > Pristiophorus > Pristiophorus japonicus. Next base: position 114,099,898 of record NC_091988.1, read on the forward strand.
CCTTTGATATTCTACCCTTTAATTTTTTTCCTAGCTCCAGTAATTCTCCGTGTAGGACCTCATCACTCACCCTATATGTACCATGACCGCTAGGTGCTTAATCCCCCCACCCCCACCTCCCCCCCCCACACCCCCCGCGGGGTGACCTGCACCCGCTCTGTGACATCCTTGACTCTGGCACTAGGGAGGAACAGAAACATTCGGGAGTCATATCTACATCCGCAGAATCGCCTGTCTGTTCCTCTAACTATAGAATCCCCTATCACTAGGGCTCTTTTGTTCTTCGGCCCTCCCCGCTGTGCTGCTGGGCCAGCCGTGGTGCCTTGGAATTGGCTCTGGCTGCATTCCCCAGAGGCACCATCGTCCTTACTAATATTCAGAATTGAATATTGGTTTGAAATCGAGATGGACACACGGGGGGTCTCCTGCGCTACCTGCCTGGCAAACTTATTACGTCTGGTGGTCACCCACGTCCCCTCCACCTGCACGCCTTTAAGCTGCGGAGTAACCACCTCCGGAAACGTGCTATCCAGGTAGTTCTCTGCCTTGCAGATGCAACTTATTGACTCCACCTGCTGCTGCAGCTCAGAAACACCGAGCTGGAGCAATGGAAGCTGGAGACACTTCCTGCATACATGGATGTCCAATATATTACCAACTATCCCATGAACCATTATTTTGTTCCATAACATATTGTGGCACCTTGTCGAAATATTTCTGAAAATCCAAATCCACTGGTTCCACTCTTATCAATTCTGATAGTTACAACCTCAAAATACTCTAACAGATTTGACATATCTGATTTTCCTTTCATAAATCCGTGTTGATTCTGCCCAATCCTATTATTATTTTCTAAGTGCCCTTTTACCATTTCTTAATAATAGAATCAACCATTTTCACTATGGCTAATGTCAAGCTAACTGGCCTGTAATTCCCCATTTTCTCTCTCCCTCATTTCCTAAACAGCAAGATTACATTTATTACCTTGTAATCTGCAGGAATTATTTTACGATATATTGAAGTTTGCAAGATGGAAACCAATGCAACCAGTATCTCCATAGCCAACTCTACCAAAACCATTGCATGTCGGCCATCAGGTCCAGAGAATGTCTCGGCTTTCAGTCCCGATAATATCTCCAGTACTATTTTTTTTCTAATTACTATATATTTCAGTTGCTCATTCTTGCTAGCCCATTGGTTCTCCATTATTACTGGGACCTTTTTTTGCGTCTTCCGTGAAGGCAGACATACACATCTTGTTTAATTTCGATATAATTTCCTTATTCCACATTTTAATTACTCCTGTCTCAGCCTGTATGGGAACCACATTTACTTTCACTAATCTTTCGCTTAATACATACCTCCAGAATCTTTTACAGAATTTGGTCACGGTCATGAACTGTGATGTCTGTGAAGATTTTGATAACGGTGGTGCTTTGGTTGTGCATATGTTGTCTTTACCGCTGGAATCACCTTGTGACCCTAGCATCCCCTTCTCCTCTGTTAACCTCATTTATGTTTTGTAGCTCAGCCAGGAGCGCGGCCCCATGCAACACTACGGAGCCCAAAAGCTGCGGTTGCGGGGATGGAGACGGTGGACGATCATTCATCTGGTGCTGAGGAGCCCCGATTCTCGCCCCGGCAGCTGCTGGGTGCCGTCTCCAAGGATGAGAATGCAGATTTCGAGGAGCCAGCATCGCCAAGCTCCACGATATCAAGTGCTCCTGTGGACATTCCCTCATATAGTGTGGAGGTACTGGGCCCAGTCACCTTGTCGCAGGGCAGCCGAGGTGTCTCCAGCATTGCACCGACAATGCGGAGATTGGTTCGATGCAGCATGTCTGCTCCACGAGCAGCCGATCTGAGCGGCGACATGGAACACTTGTTCCGCAAGAGTTTTGACATAGGTCAGCAGATCCTACAACAATGGGGGCACATCCCAATAAATGGCCAGCATGTCTGCCAGCATGTGCTATTACGTGCCATGGATGGTGGAGTCCCTGAAGGTGATAGCCACGAACACTGGTGGCAGAGGCCTCCCAGTGATCTCGAGGCGCGACACTGGACTCCAAGGTGCCGCAAGACGATTGCCAACGTCACATGAGAGCCAGCAGGAAGATCTTGCTTCTGGCTCGGTGCACGTTCTCACCTTGGGACGGTCCTCTCCCATATCCATCCAAGCAGCGGTCCTGCCGTCCGCCTCCGCAATGAAACAGCGCCTGAGGAGCTCCTCGGCCAGGAGCCAGCAGGGGAAGTGGAAAAACTAAAGGTGAGTAGGTGAAGTGGTGAGGTGGGGGCATAGGAATGTGATGTGCATGGCTGCAGGTGTGGTCTTAGTCAGAGTATTTAATGCAATTGCTGCTATTTTGTTGGGAGGTTTGGTGGAGGGGATGTATCTATTTTTTTGTATTTGTGTTGCGAAGTGTTGGAAATTTTCAACATTGAATGAATGTTATAAAAACTATTAATTTGTTGTGGGGTGGGTGGGGAAGTGGCTGTGTGCTTTTTTACAGTTATAATTATGGTTTCTTAAAAATGTTCTCATTAAATGTTTTGAGGGGAGAATGGGAACAGACAGAGTTTGTGTTCCACATCCGTACCAATGACATAGGTGGGAAGAGGGATGAGGTCCTGCAGGCTGAGTTTAGGGAGCTAGAGCATATATTAAAAAGCAGCATCTCTAAGGTAATAATCTCCAGATTACTCCCAGTGCTACGAGCTAGTGAATAAAGAAACAGGAGGATAGAGCAGTTGAACTCGTGGCTGAACAGGTGGTGCAGGCAAGAGTGATTAAGTTTCCTAAGGCTTTGGGACCGGTTCTGATGGGTTGTACCGCACCAGAGCCGGGACCAATTTCCTCACGTGAGGGTTGGGAGGCGGGGGTGTTGGGGGGCGCTTAGCTAGTGCCGTTGGGGAGGGTTTAAACTATCTTGACAGGAGGACGGGAACCTGAAAATGATTCAGTAGGGTGGGGAGATGAGCTAGAATTAGAAAGCAAAAATAAAGACAGTGAGTTTGAAGGAGAAAGGAAAAAAGTGTAAAAAAACAAATTGAAAGGCACTTTGTCGAAATGCATTTTGCATATGCAAAAAATATTTAGTTGACGGCACAAATTGAGACAAATGGGTATGATCTGATAGCTATTTCAGAGGCGTGGCTGCAAGGTGAACAGGACTGGGAATGAAATATTATGGGGTATTTGAAAATTCGGAAGGACAGACAAAAAGGAACAGGAAGTGGGGTAGCTCTATTGATAAAGGATAGAATCACTGCAATAGTGAGAAATGATATTGGCTCATAAGGAATCGTAAGGGGGCGTAGACTATAGCTCCCCTAACAGTAGTAATTCTGTTGGTCGGAACATAAACCAGGAAATATGGGGGCTTGCGAAAAGGGAACAGCAATAATCCTGGGTGACTTTAACCTTCATATTGATTGAACAAATCAAATTGGTCATGGTAGCCTCGAGGAAGAGTTCACAGGCCGCATAAGGTATTGGTTCCTTGAGCAGTATGTAATGGAACCAACCAGAGGGCAGGCTATCTTACATCTGGTCATGTGTAATGAGAAAGTATTAATAAACTATCTCCTAGTAAAGGATCCCATTGGGATGAGTGATCATAGCATGATTGAACTTCAAATTCAGATGGAGGGTGAGAAAGTTGGATCTCGAATCAGCATACTAAACTTAAATAAAGGAGACGATGAAGATATGGGGGCAGTGTTGGCTTAAGTGGACTGGGAAAATAGATTAAAGTGCAGCATGGTTGATGAACAGAGGTATACATTTAAGGAGATATTTCACAACTCTCAAGAAAGATATTTTCCAGTGTGGAGAAAAGGGTGTAAGAACCAAAGGATGGCACCCAATTAAAACCAAGGGCATAAAAAGTGGCGAAAACTTGTAGGAGAACAGAAGATTGGTAAGCTTTTAAATCCAGCAAATGATGATTAAACAATGATTAAGAAAGGGAAGATAGGCAATGAAAGTAAACTTCACAAAATCTAAAAACAGATAGCAAGAGTTCCTATAGCTATACAAAAAGGAAACAAGTGGCTCGATTAAATGTTGGTCCCTTAGAGGACGAGACCGGGGAATTAGTAATGGGGAACATGGAGATGGCAGAATCTCGGAATAAATATTTTGTATCAGTCTTTACGGTAGAGAACACTAACAATATCCCAACAGTGGATAGTCAAGGGGGGCGGGGGGGTCGTGGCTGAACTTAACATAATCACAATCACTGAGGAGGTGGTATTCAGTAAGATAATGGGACTAAAGACAGATAAATCCCATGGACCGCACCGCTTGCATCCTAGGGTCTTAAGCAAAGTAGCGGCAGTGATTGTGGATGCATTGGCTGTAATTTACCAACATTTCCTGGATTCTGGGGAGGTCCCGGCAGATTGGAAAACTGCAAATCCAACGCCTATATTTAAAAAATGAGGCAGATATCCAGTTAGCCGAACATCTGTGATTGGGAAAATGTTGGAATCCATTATTCAAGAAGCAGTAGCAGGACATTTGGTAAAGCAAAATTCGGTCAGGCATAATCTGCGTGGATTTATGTTGTGGAAGTCATGTTCGAAAAATGTGCTGGGATTCCTTCAGGATGTAACAAACAGTGTGGATAAGGGGAACCAGTTAATGCAGTGTATTTGGACTTCCAGTAGGCATGTGACAAGGTGCACATAAAAGTTTACTACAAGTTCAGTGGTTGGGGGTAATATATTAGCATGGATAGAGTATTGGCTAACTAACAGAAAACAGAGAGTCGGGATAAATGGATTATTTTCGGGTTCACAATCAGTAACTAGTAAGGTGCCGCAGGGAGCAATGCTGCAACCCCAACTATTTACAATCTAGAGTAATGACGTGGATGAAGGGACTGAGTGTAACATAGCGAAGTTCGCTGATGATGCAAAGATGGGAGGAGAAGCAATCTGTGAGGAGGGCATAAAAATCTGCAAAAGGACATAGACAGGCTACATGAGTCGTAAAAATTTAGTAGATGGAATATAATGTTAGAAATTGTGAAGTCATGCATTTCGGCAGAAAAAAATCAAAGATCAAGTTATTCATTAAATGGGGAAATATTGCAAAGTGCTGCAGTACAGCGGGACCTGGGGGTACATGAAACTCAAAAGATTAGTATGCAGGTACAGCAAGTGTTTAGCAAGACCAATGGAATCTTGGACTTTCTTGCAAAGGGGATGGAGTATAAAAACAGGGAAGTTTTACTACCGATATACAGGGTATTTTGAGACCACACCTGGAATACTGCGTGCAGTTTTGGTTTCCTATATTGGCGAAATGATGTACTTGCTTTGGAGGCAGTTCAGAGAAGGTTCACTCAGATGACTTCGGAGATGAGGGGGTTGAGTTACGAGGAAAGATTCAGTCGGTTGGGCCTCTATTCATTGGAATTCAGATGAATTTGAGGTGCTCTTATCGAAACGTATAAGGTTATGAGGGAGCGCGACAAGGTTGATGCAGGCAGGATGTTTCCACTGACAGGCGAGACGAGAACTAGAGGGCATATTCTTAGAATTAGGGGCCGCCCATTTAAAACAGAGACGAGGAGAAATTTCTTCTCCCAAAGGCTTGTAAATTTGTGGAATTTCCTGCGTCAGTGAGCAGTCGAAGCTGGGACATTGAATATATTTAATACAGAAGTAGAGAGTAACTAAAGTGATAAGGGAATAAAGGGGTATGTGGAGCGGGCAGGGAAGTGGACCTCAGTCCGTGATCAGAAAACCCATGAGCGTATTAAGGGGCGGAGCAGGCTCGAGGGGCCGTATTGGTTACTCCTGCACCGATTTCTTATGTTCTTTTGTTCGTATAACATTGTTGTGCATTATCTCAGATAGCTGCACCATTACACAATTGCGATTCCCTAACATGAAGGGGATAATTAAACTTAACTTGAATCAACTCAAACTTTAACTGTCACCAAGGTAATGCACAGGCACAGCAATGTTCAGCAATGTATGAGCTGCAGACACAGCAATGTTCAGCTTTGTAAAAACGACGAACGTGTTTCAAGCTATGTAGCCACCACGGGCCCTTTCCTGCGGTCTAGAGGTGGAGGGGGCATGTTTTCATCGTCAGCCTGGTTGTATGCCCTGAGCTCAGCATCCACCTCCTCGTACTCCTCTTGCTCTCTCTCCTGATGTGGACCAGCAGTCCGTTCTGGAAATTCTTGTCCCCACCTGATAGCCAGGTTGTGCTGCATGCAGCATACCATTACGAATCAAGCTACCTGTTTAGGGTGGTATTTGTAGCGAACCTCCTGAGTGGTCCAGACATCTAAAGCGATGCTTACGCAGTCCAATGGCATTCCTAATGATATTGTGTGAGGCTCTTAATGTATCGCTTCTCGGCTTCTGTCGGGGTTTTATGCAGGGGCGGGGGGGGGTCATCAGCCAGGTGGCAAGGCCATATTCTTTGTTCACCAAGCTTCCAGCATTGACCTTGTGGCTGACTGGTTAACATGTTAGATACAGCACTTTCACGCAGGATATGAGCATCATGGATGCGGCCCGGAAATGTTGCATTTACTGCCATTATAATTTGGTTGTTGTCTACAACGAGTTGCACATTCAGGGAGTGGAATCCTTTCGGTGCCAAAAAAGCTGTGCATCCTGAAAAAGTGGCCGCTTGACACTGAGCGTACACTCTGTTACTCACTGCACCTTGGGGAAATTGGCAATTCTGGAGAATCCTAGAGCCCTCTCAGTCTGTGCCTCCCTGGTAAAGTCCATCGTACATGTATAAAGGGATTCAGCGACCTGTCAAAAGCAGCAAAGTGTGGCATGCTCAGATATAGCGCAAATGTGCCCAGCTGAGGCCTGAAAGCAACCCGATGCATAGGAGGCAAGTGCCGCAGTGACCTTGACCTTGACGGACAGTGCTGTTCTGATGATGCTGGCAGGCTGCACATCTCACCTGATGAGCTGGCATATCTCGCTGATAACCTCTTTGTGGAAGTGCAGTCTCCTAAGGCACGTGTTATCAGAGAATTTCAGCTAGGACCGCTTCTCCCTCTAAGTGACTGTGGTATAAGGTCTTATCCTCCTCAACAATCTGGCACTTCATTGATTGGGCACATGATGCTGTTCAATATACCTTTTGCCATCTCTAGCCTGCAGCATCTGCGTGATCATCAAGACAGTTTGCAAAATTACAGGTCGCATTCCAAAACACTCAGTTTTACACCAGTTGTTCACAAGCAATAAATTTACCTACTAAGACATTTAAAGTAACTTCGAATCGTCCACATTATGATAAGATGTTTGTTCAGATGGTCAAACTCCTTAAAAGACTTCCAGAGTACATTAAAACTCCCGAGAAGTTGAAGCAGCCAATTATATGAACTGACCTCGAATTTATAAAATGGCGTCCATACCGTTGGGTTTCATTCAAGTGAGAGCAACTTTTTCTCAGCGGCTCTTCCAGCGAGTGATATTCTCGGCGATATGTGGCCGAGATGCCGAAAATAATACTCGGCGAAATAATGGCCGTTGATTTCAGCCATTCTGACCTTTGCGATAAAAAAAGTAGGTGGGCAGTCTTATTCATTATCACCGTTAATTAGATGGCAAATGTAATACTCGGCGATATAAAGGGTTTTGCCGATTCTGAAACTTGCACCAAAAAAAGTGGGCGGGCGATATTATTTCTTGGCGTTAATTACATGCCGAAAATAACGCTCGGCGATAAGTGAGAGATAAGTAGGCATTAGTTTCCATTATGTGGCTAAATGTGCGATACCAGGGCGTTATACCTCATTTCAGCGTTAAAATGGATGTTAGGTGGCCTGTATCGATGCAAAAAAATGGGACGTCTAGCCCACTTGGGAAAGGTATCCCTTTTGTCTCTTTGTATAATCTAATATATATATATAATATATGTATATATTATATATATATATTCATATAAAACAGAATCAATTTTATCATTAATAAACGCTTTTATTCTTACAGTCTTTATTAATTATCATACCCAACTAACAATTAAATATAACAGTGTAACATGTATGTTCGTTATCATCCCCAATTTAACAATGATGTATATCAGTTTTAACATGTGTATTGCTTTTCATTCCCAATTTATCAAATAAATGTTACAGTTGAGTATTGGTTATCATACTAAATTTGAAAAATTAAATATAAGTTTTACCTTCTGTACACATACATTCATATACACATTTAACAATTAAATGTAACAGGTTTACCCTTGTATTGGTTACCATCCCCTACTTAACAATGAAATGTAAAGGTTTCACCCTGTGTGTTCGTTAACATACCCAATTTATAACAATTAAATTGATCAGTTTTACGCTGTGCATTACTTATCATACCCAAATTAATAATTACATGTAATTTTTGGTTATAAAACCAGCTTTAAGAATTACATATTTCAGTTTTACACTGTGTGCTGGCTATTGAAGCGGGAATTAAAGAGTTAAACACGTTTCAGATTAGGAAGGCACAAACATAACTTGCTGATGTGGCAGAATTAGCAGGTGCAACTGTAGGACCATATTGCAATTCCTGTTATTCAGAGATAATGTCATAGCCTTCGAAGTTGCTTCCTGTAGTTATTCAGAACTAACAAATAGACTCCTGTTAGTGGCAGGAGGTAGGATGCAGAATACATATGTTCATACCCAAGGAGGATGTGAAACAATTAGCAAAGTTGAAATTAAGCAATCTGTAAAAGGCGAAAAAAATTGTCACGCAGTAGAATGACTGAACAATGATAATGTAAATGATGACCTTGCAAAGAATTCCATATAAAAGAAGCAGCTCTTAAAGTGTTCGAAGAGAACGGTTGGGAAGGCATCTACTTAAGTAACTGGTGTAGACCATGTCTCCCTTGATGAAGCAATAAAACAAATCTATTCTCCACAACAGGACTGTCTTGAGTGTCTTTGCATTACTCCACATCAAATAGCGTAGTCTGGCAGGACGCACCCGGGCGAAGGACAGACAGACATTTGCAGACCATCACGAGTGAGTGTATATTTTAAATACCACTCATAAATCTGATGTAATCTGTCGCAAAACATGTCGGGCTATCTGAACTTGTGAGAAGGGTCTGTAATGGTGAAAAAGACTTGAGGGTAGTTAAGAGATCACAGTTGAAATTATCAAAGTATGATTGGCTTCGTAGATTTGTAATTGCAGACCCTAGGTTGGAGGAAACCAGTTTAAAGGGGACAACGAACCGATAGAGGGGTAGACGTACCAACCAAAGTTAGTGTTGTGCTCCGAACAAAGTTGAGGCTGCACACATGGAGGTCAAAGTAACAGTGATCTCTGTCTTTAATGAGATACTCCAGAGTGAGGAACAGCCTTAGGGGCCAGCTTATATACAGTGCTCGCAAGGGATGCTGGAATCCCTTTGGCCTTCAGGCGATGAGCTCCCTGGTGGCGGAACATGGGAGTGCATGCTTTACAGATACACAACACCACACCCACCTCCCAAAGTCAAAGTGAAAGCTATTTACAAGTTGAGGCGGTCGGGAGCCTTTCTTTCCCTGGTGGGCCGCCTCGTTACAAATGTCAGTTCTGGTGTGTTGGCTGTGCCCTCGCTGGGCTGGCGTGTTGTTGGCCCTGCAGGGCTGCTGGGTGAGCCTGGCCTTGCTGGGCTGTTGGGCATAATCGCTTTGATTTCCTGTTCCGGCGTGATGTCGTTGATCCTTTGGGTGTGTGTTGTGGGCTCGAAAAAGGTGGTGTCTGCTGTGGGTTGTTCAGGGCAGTCTGTGAACTGCAGCCTCGTTTGGTCCAGTTGCTTTCTGCAAATTTGTCCATTGTCTCGTTTGACTACAAACACCCTATTTCCTTCTTTAACTGTCACCGTGCCCACGATGCATGTGGGACCATGTCTATAGTTTAGCACTTACACAGGGTCATTCAGATCAATTTTCCATGACACAGTGGCGCGGCCATCATTTACATTTTGTTGCTGCCGCCTGCTCTCTACCTGATCATGCAGGTTGGGGTGAACATGCGAGAGTCTCGTTTTAAGTGTTCTTTTCATGAGTAGATCAGCCGAGGGCACCCCTGTGAGCGTGTGGAGTCTCCTGCGGTAGCTGAGCAGTACTCGGGACAGGTGGGTTTGGAGTGAGCCTTCTCTGCCTCGTTTAAGGCTTTGTTTGATGGTATGTACCGCCCGCTCTGCCTGCCCATTGGAGGCTGGTTTTAACGGGGCTGAGGTGACATGTTTGATCCCACTACGGTTCATGAATTCTTTATATTCGTCACTGGTGAAACATGACCCCTTGTCACTGACCAGTATGTCAGGCAGTTTGTGGGTGGCAAACATGGCCCTCAGGCTTTCAATGCTGGTGGTGGCGGTGCTTCACGACGTTATTTTAAGTTCAATCACTTTTGAAAAACATCCATCACCACCAGCAACATTTTACTGAGAAACGGGCCTGCATAGTCAACATGGATCCTCGACCATGGTGTGGAGGGCCAGGACCACAAACTTCGTCGTTCCTCTCTAGGTGCGTTGCTAAACTGAGTACATACGCTGCGTTGCCCGATACAGGACTCTTAGTCGGCGTCGATACCGCGCCACTACACGTGGAATCTGGCTATCGCTTTCGTTAACCGGCTGTGTGCTGTGGAGATCCGAGATGAACGTCTCCCTGCCCTTTTTTGGTAGCACTACGCGGTTATGTCGAAATCTCGACCTCCGAAAAGAATGACTCCGACACTTACAGCTCCGGCAGAAGTTTCTTTTTAATTCGCTTGCTAGAAAGGGGCAGGTTACACTCAGTCAAGGGCGAAGTGAACACCTCCGAAATGGTACAGTTTCACAAGATATTTATACAGTAAAACCCAAGTTATGGCGCCTCCCTGTGTATTGCTCTGTCTCACAGTCAGTGAATACAGATAAAGAGTTAATTACTATATCCTGGTCCTGACATGGTTTACAGATATTTCCTTTTGTCAGGGTTATCAGTTGGCCAGCCGGCCATTTACTCCATGAGTCATAGGTAATGGGCTATCACCTGTCTTGTATTGTGTCAGGATTGTTCAATTTCCTGGTCAGTTTATCGTTTACATCAAAAGGATGAGGTCTCTACAAGAGATAGTGGCTGGTGGAATGGAGTACATAGGAAAGGGTGGGGTGACATGGAACTCTTGTCGTGTAGACAATAGGAGAGCACCATGGGGGGGTACTTGTCTCAGCATGACTTGTCTCCTAGCTGTCTGATGGCCATCAGCCATCTAACAGCAGGTTTAGCTGTTTATGCAAGCTGACTGCTAAAATGCAGAAAGTTCTGGAAAGACCAGGACTCCATTTTGATATATATATATTGCAATGGGCACACAAATACCGTATGGTATCAGCTTAGATAAAAATACATTTCCACATTCCCCCATTTTGTCCTTCACAAGGATAACTTAATCCATTCGGATCTTGTACAGTCTCTCCATTTCCATTTCCACACAAGAGCCTTCAGCAGTTGTTGCTACCATAACTCTAGCCGTGGTCTCGGTAGGTAACATAGTTTCTCCCACCCTGGCACAGCAACACATAATGACGACAAATAATAGATGCAGGGCGAAGGCTATCAGCAGGAATATGATCAAACCCTGTACCACAGATTTCCACAGGGCTCCCAACCATCCCGATGCCCAACCCCACAAGGTGATACCGTCCTGGCCAACTGTCTGTTTATACTCTATTACCTTTTTCCTGATGTTTTCAGCTAAACTGCCAATATCTTCTGATTTATCTGGGATATACGTACAACATTCTTCACCTATTAATGCGCATGTCCCTCCCTCCTTGGCTAGGAGACAATCTAAGGCCATACGATTTTGGAGAGCCACTGTTTGAATAGCTACCATTTCATCATTTATCCCTTCAAGGGCTTGGGAAGTTGCGTTGGCTACTGATTCGACTAAGTTAGCCAGCTCCCGTAACTGCCATTCGGTCGATGCTATTCCATAGGGTGGCACCATTACCTTGAATATTCCGTTTAGCCACGTCAAATCCCGTTTAAATCTGTGACTTCCATAGGCCTCCCTTAGAGTCTTTACTGATCTGATAAGGGGTACCACATATCCTAAGTAACAGGACCCTGTCCAGTTGGCTGGTAACCATGGGTAGGCTTTATGGCCACAAATAAAGTAGGTGCAATTATAGGGCGTCAACTCCTGGTCCTTTCGCACTATCCCTACTCGAGTGGTCTCACCTTCCCACCCTTTACCTGGGGCTTTGTTATGGACCGTTGTCCAGCCAACGGTTGCTATCTTTCTCTCAGTGGGATTAGTTGTGGCTTGCCATTTAATCATTTGGGAACACTTGCTGTGTCCCATTTCTGGTCCTTTAGTCCCATTACTCAATAGGCATATTATACCTTCGGGATTTTCTATTCTGGGAGTAATGCTTAGGAAGGGAGGCTAATGATTATTATCATAATTGGGCTGGTTACATCCCTGGAAGGCTATAAGTTTATACCCTGCCGACCTCCATTCTGTTTGCTCCTTCGTTTCTGGCCCCTTAGTTAGGTTTGTCCTATTTTGCACTGTCAACCATTCTACCATTTCTGATTCGTTAAAGGGGACAGATCTCAGGGGAATACCCCCTTTGGAGTGGACAGGCAGATGGGAACATATCCAACAACTTGACAAGTTTCTTTCTTGAGCATACCTATGACTCAGTGCCATAAATACGTTTACGTGCAATTCCCTTCAGTGGCGGGTCTGTACCCCTGGTGTAATCAATAATGCGAAGTAAAACCCTGTCAAGCCCAGCACCATCAGTCCCCATAGTCCATACAGTTCCTTATTCAGTCTTCCTTTTTCTGTTCCTCTGATTCCTTCTTCCCTTCCTCCTGGTCGGGTGCTCGTTTGCAATGGGATGCGTGGATCCATGTTGGTCTTTCCTTTACCTTGATTGCAGTATTGGTCGCCAGCAAGACCTGGTATGGTCCTTCGAATCTTGGCTGTAGACTGCTTTTTCTTTTAAAAATCTTGATGTAAATGAATTCCCCTGGCTCCAGGTTATGACACTTCCCTTCCCTTGACTTGGGCTTCCTTTACCTGTGAATGAAAGCTGGAAATACATTTGGTTGCAATAATTCAACATATTTTCCTCCATTTTGTGGATGTCCATCTGTTTTGCAGTAAATGGTGCTGTAAAAGGTAGTCGTTGGGGACGTCCCATAACTATCTCATGCGGTGACAGGCCTGTTGTTCTGTTGGTTGCAGATCGCATTACCATCAAAGCTAAGGGCAGCAGTTCTGTCCATTTCAGTCCAGTTTCATTGCATAGTTTTGCCAGCTTATTTTTAAGCATTCCATTATATCTTTCAACAAGTCCAGCTGATTGTGGATGATAACTGCAATGAAAACGTTGATTAATCTGCAAAGCTTTACACATTTCTCTTATAACCGTTCCCGTGAAATGTGACCCGTTATCACTAGAAAGCTTAGCAGGAATTCCGAAGCGCGGTACGATTTCCTTTAACAAACATTTAGCAACAGTAGTGGCATCGGCCTTTTTACATGGAAAGGCTTCAATCCATCTAGAGAACACATCTACAATAACTAATACATACTTGAATCCCATACACATAGGTAATTCAATAAAATCCATTTGTAAATGTACAAAAGGCCTGACTGGGTTTGGGTGGGAGGCAGATTCTACTTTTTCCGTCTTACCCGGATTCATTGTCTGACAGGTAACACAATTTTCACAGATTTGTTTTGCAATTGCCGAAATACCTGGTGCATACCAAGTTGCCAAAATATAATCTGCCAATCCCCCTTTGCCCGCATGTGTGAATGTATGAACACATCGGGCAATCCATGGAAGTAAGGATCTGGGCGCCACCACGTGGCCGTCATGGTGAACCCATATTCCTTCTGGATTTTTATAACATTGATCCTTCGTCCAGGTCACCACCTCCTCCGTACTGGCCTGTGTCTGAAAGGCCAGCACATCATTAATAGTGGGTGGCGGGTCTGAGCAATTATTTTTCCTTAGTGGGAACAATGACACCTGCATCCCCCCTTTTGACAGAGCTGCTGACTTAGCTGCATTATCAGCTCTGGCATTCCCAAGTGCCACCTCATTCGACTGGCCTGTATGTGCTTGGCATTTGATAATGGCAAGTTTCAAGGGGCATTGAATGGCTCGCAGAAGATTTTCCACTTGTTCTGCATTTTTGATAGGGGTTCCTGAAGAAGTCAGGTACCCGCGAATCTTCCAAATTTGTCCATAGTCATGTGATACCCCAAAAGCAAACCTGGAGTCAGTGTAGATATTAACTGTGTGTCCTTCAGCCAGAATACAGGCTTGAGTTAATGCAAACAATTCGGCTTGTTGGGCTGAAAAGGAGTCTGGAAGAGAGGCTGTTTCGACAACATTAAACTGAGTTACAATTGCATAAGCCGCTCTAGGTTGGCCCCTATCATTTTGTAGGGCTGATCCATCAACATAGTACACTAGATCAGGGTTACACATTGGTACATCTGTTGGATTGATACGTGGTTTAGTCACTAATTCGGTTACCATTTCACATGAATGGGGTTCGCCGTCGTCTTCCGTGGGGAGTAGAGTGGCTGGATTTAAGGTAGTGCATCTTTTGATGATAAGGTTCAGATTTGATAACAGTTCGACCTCATATTTAGTGGTTCTTGCAGAGGTTAGGTGTTGGGTGGCACATTTAGTAAGTAAAATCTCGACAGAGTGTGGGATATACAAAATGGTCTGATGATTTAGAGTTATTGTCTGAGCCTGTTGCATAGCATAATAAGCTGCTGCCAATGAAGGAAGACATCCTGGTAGTCCGCGTGCCACTGGGTCTAGTTGGGTACTGAAATATGCTACCGGTCGCTGCCTGTCCCCATGTAACTGAGTCAAAACAGATTGTGCAAAACCCGACTTGTGATGCACAAATAAGTTGAATAGCTTAGTGTAATCTGGTAATCCCAAGGCAGGTGCTGAAGTGAGGGACTGTTTAAGGTTCTGAAAAGCACTCCGGGATACCTTATTCCAAATCAACTTCTCTGGTAGTGCGGGCATGGACATGTCTAACAGTGGTCTAACGATCTCGGAATAACTCATAACCCATTGCCGGCAGTATCCTGTCATGCCGAGGAGGTGTTTCATTTCCCTCTTGGTTACTGGTAGTGGGGCAGAGCAGATTGCTTTTACTCGGTCTTGTGTCAATTGTCTCGTATCTCTGACCAATTCGTGCCCTAGATACCGAACCTTTTCTGAGACAAATTGTAACTTTGCCTTTGACACCTTGTGTCCTTTCGAGGCCAAGGCTTTTAATAACACAAGGGAGTCCGTTTCGCAGGCCAATTTGGAGGGTGAGGCGAGCAATAAGTCGTCAACATACTGCACAAGTGTAGAACCTGCTGGTAAAATTACATCTTCCAGATCCCTCTTTAGGCATTGTGAGAATATGGTAGGGCTCTCGGTAAATCCCTGCGGGAGTCTTGTCCACGTATATTGGCGTCCTTTATACGTGAAGGCAAACAGGAATTGGGACTCTGGGTGAATGGGTATTGAGAAAAATGCTGAACACAGATCAATTACTGTGTAATACGTTGATGATGCCGGAATACTGGCAAGTATAATTGCCGGGTTGGATACCACCGGATAAGTTGGGAATACCGAATGATTCACGGCTCGTCGGTCTTGGACAAATCTCCATTTGTCACTATTGGGCTTCTGCACCGGAAAGATCGGTGTGTTACATGGACTTCTAGTTGGAACGATTATTCCCTGGGCCAGCAGGGACTTAATGACTGGCTCGATACATTGTTCTGCGGCTGGAGACAAGGGGTATTGGGGCTTCTTGGGGAGTGGGGCGGTTGAATTGATCGCTACCTTATAGGGTTGTGCGGTGAGCATCTTTCCTACTTCATTAGCGTGTGTAGACCATAGTTGTTCTGGAACTTTAGCAAGAAGCTCTGCTGTGCTTTGTTGAAATGGGAAGCTAGTGGCTGAAAGCATCCTTTCTTCTAAGACAGCATCGAAGTATATTTTCCTATTCAACTTGACAGAATAGCCTCCCCCCCTTTCATGTTGCCCCAAAGTTCCATTAAGTGTGTGCCATTCCTCTTGTACTGGGGATCCTTGCATTCTTTTAACCATTCGTCCCAAATCCTGGGGTTTATGTGTGCCTGCAACTGCAAGGGTGCAGTGTGGAATGCTCTCTTCAACCCTAAACAAGCTCTGACTGTGGGAGGGTAATTCAGCCCTTGCCGCTATCCCTTCGGGTCCGATAAAAATTTGTTCGATCATCAATTGATGTTTCTGGTGCAGGAATGGTTGATAAAAGATTTGTGCTGTAGCGTCTGATCCCGTGTTGTCACAATATGCTGTGCAGTGTAATGTTTCGTACCAATTTCCCAAGGTTTGAGATTTGAGGTAGTCTGTGATTAACCTTGTTACACACCAATATGAACCAACCAAATAGGATAGGGTTTTGCTTAGTGTGGGGTCCAAATTTTTCCAGGCATACAATATGGGAGTTGTGGGTTGAAGTAGTGGATATGCGGCACATTTATCTATGGGGACCAGGAACCTCCAGACCAGCTGGGGAACAGAGGATCGTGGCACTCATTTTACATAACAGGTCACGTCCACACAGGTTCACAGGAACCTCCTTAGACAGTAGGAATGAATGACTATCTTCGTAATCTTCTAATTGTACATTGATAGGGTTGGAGAAAAACATTTGCTGCGCGTGTCCAGATAGTCCAATCACTGAGGTTTGATTAGTGGAAGTGGGAATTCCCCTCGTATCTTCCCTTGAAAGGACCGAATAGGTGGCACCAGTATCCACTAGGAATGGGATATCCTTCCCTTGTATTCGTATTTTTACTTCAGGTTCTCCTCTGGCATTTAACGAAACGACGGGTAGCTGTTTGTGCGCCGCACTCGGGTCTGGGATTGGGCGTCATTGATCATTATACGGGCAATTTGGTGGTTGGCCGAATTGCTTTTGATTCTGTGATCCAAATGGATCTTGCACAGAGAAATTAGTCTGAGGTCTAGTATGTACCTGGACTTGGGTTGCATACGGGTTGGGTCCTGAAGGGGGAGGGTATGCTCTATTACCTGCCTGTTGAGTCCAATCATAATTTGGTTGTTGCCGTTTTGCCCGGCAATTTCTAGCCCAGTGTCCAATCTGTCCACAATTGTGACAGGTATCATATTGTTCCTGCCCTGCACCTCCTCTCCCTCTTCCCCTGTAATATCCTCCTCTGGCTCGCCCTCTTCCTCTACCCTGGGGGGGGGGGCGTAGGACGGTGTCGCTGGGGTGGGTGTTATTGGAGCTGCTTGTTCTACAAACATGGTGACCTTGCTTCTAGATTCTCTATTTCGCTCTTGTATGTCCTTTAACATAGATACAACCTTGGATAGCGATTCCTGTCGCCATCCGAGACAAACTAGTTTAAAGGGATCTCTGAGTTCGGGTCGTAGCCCGTTTACCACGGCGCTGATCATAGGAGCTTCTACCTCCTCTATTTTCATGCCTGAACATTGGTTCATGATCTCTCGCACTCTTTCTACATAATCCTCAACATCCTCCTCCTTTCTCTGTGTAGTTTCCATAATTTTGGACCAATTCGTTTTCCTTGGGAACACCGAATGTAAGCCTTCCCAAAATCTTCCCCAGAACCCCTCTCCTGGCTTCGTGCTGGGATCTGCATCCGGAGCCTCTCGATGGGTTTTAAAATCTTTGAATTTTATCTCAAGTTCGGCAAATTTCGTGTCCTTTAACCATGCTTTCAGTAAGATTTGACCATCTAATATACTGGGTTCGTGGCACAAGATGATTACTTTTAACTGGTCTATGGCCTTTTCAATATTGGTTTTGGGGTCTGCCAATCCTTCCACAATTATTCTTAATTCACTTGGTGACCATGGTCGATAAATAGGGACCGGAGCCCCCCCAGAGAGTGGACTGGGAAAAAGTCTTACTGGGTATGCGGACGATGATGGCTCCAGGTTATCGGCTTGTTCACGGGTAAGACTTCGTGTGCCCCCTGCAGGGCCGTCGTGGTATTGATTCCCTTGTGACTGACTTATTTTTCCTGCAGCCGCACCTGTATTGTTGGGAGCGGGTGTTACCCCGTTTCCCTGTGCTCTGGCCCCAGGATCGTTCCCTCCTTGTTGGCTTGGAGCATCCCCCGGGGGTGGAACATACGGCGGTGGTCGATGGCTGTAGGGAGTCCAATCCTCGTCCCAGTCCTCATCCTCATCCTTATCCCAACCCTTAGGGGCACTTGGTGAGTGTGCCTTTGTCTCTTTAGCAACCATAACAGATGGATGTTTGCTATGTCGAGGGCGATTCACCTGCTCTACCCGTTCATCCCCCTTCTTTCTCCCTCTAGTACACTGCTTGCTGACTCTTAGGCTCTTCTCGTGTCGTTCCTCAGCTTCCCTTTTCCAATCTCCAAACGCCGACCAATTCACTTTTTTTCCCCCTCGTCTACCTGGGTCTCTGTCTATAAGGCATTCTACTAGACAAGTTATTCTCTCTAAATTAAATGAACCATCTGGTGGAAATGGCCTGTTTTCACCCTTAGTCCATTTTACCCATTCTCTTAGGTGGTCAATTGAAGACTGACCACAATTCTGGAGCATAAAATGGGCTGGGGTCCCTTTTGGTGGTGGTTTACTTGCTCCAGCCTCCATTCTGGATGATTAAGATTTTCCACAGTTTCTGATCTCACAATCCTTTCGGCCAACCGAGTTCTCTATGCCCACTTCTCCTGGCCTGAAAAGGCTCTTAATTCGGGCTCAGTCTGGGTGTGTGAGATATGTTGGCACGAACCAACCGTAGTTGATCAATCAGTTACTGTTTCTTTTCTTAATCAATCCTCGTGTTTTTTTTTTTCAATCACAATTTTCCCTAGTGACTCTTCCCGTTTCTCTAATGGCAATCTCTCACAAAGGTATTGCACACAACAGTATAACAAGGACAACAAACAATATTCCCGCGAGTACACAAATCATAACCTTACACCTTATCTAAACAAATTCTCAGTCTGCGTTGTACGCCACTACAGACCGAGTCCTTAACTTATCCTAATAAAAAACTGATAAAACTTATGGTTCCATACCCAAACTCTTTGATCGATTGCGCTTTCCTTTTTTTTTTCTCTACTCTTATCACATAAGAACCCCTTCCGAATTAAAAACAATAAAAATCTTATCACATAAGAACCTTCGATCGATAGCGCTTTTCCTTTAAAACAATAAAAATCTTATCATATAAGAATCAGGAACCCTTTTCGATCGACTAGCACTCCCTTACCTACTGAAACCTTCCCCGGGCTGTTTCGAGATTTTTTCCAGAACCTGTTCTCTTCTGCTGGCGAGCTGAGAAAGAAATGGCTATAAAAAATACCTTTAGCTTTTAAATGCCGAGTCTTGTAGATTGCAGTACCTCCCCTGTGGATAACAGATTACATATGCGATTCAACAGTGAAGAAACCTCTTGTGAGCAAAAGGCTCACCTTGTTTGGCCACTGAAGCCTTTCACTGGAGAGGCACTATGCCTGTATCCGTTTTACTCACAGGACAGAGAGTATGCATCTCGGTGGAACCTCCAAGAAGTAACTGTCGAAATCTCGACCTCCGAAAAGAATGACTCCGACACTTACAGCTCCGGCAGAAGTTTCTTTTTAATTCGCTTGCTAGCAAGGGGCAGGTTACACTCAGTCAAGGGCTAAGTGAACACCTCCGAAATGCTACAGTTTCACAAGATATTTATACAGTAAAACCCAAGTTATGGCCTCTCCCTGTGTATTGCTCTGTCTCACAGTCAGTGAATACAGATAAAGAGTTAATTACTATATCCTGGTCCTGACATGGTTTACAGATATTTCCTTTTGTCAGGGTTATCAGTTGGCCAGCCGGCCATTACTCCATGAGTCATAGGTAATGGGCTATCACCTGTCTTGTATTGTGTCAGGATTGTTCAATTTCCTGGTCAGTTTATCGTTTACATCAAAAGGATGAGGTCTCTACAAGAGATAGTGGCTGGTGGAATGGAGTACATAGGAAAGGGTGGGGTGACATGGAACTCTTGTCGTGTAGACAATAGGAGAGCACCATGGGGGGGTACTTGTCTCAGCATGACTTGTCTCCTAGCTGTCTGATGGCCATCAGCCATCTAACAGCAGGTTTAGCTGTTTATGCAAGCTGACTGCTAAAATGCAGAAAGTTCTGGAAAGACCAGGACTCCATTTTGATATATATATATTGCAATGGGCACACAAATACCGTATGGTATCAGCTTAGATAAAAATACATTTCCACAGTTACCACACAACAGGCAGTTTGCCTGAATGGACAGTTCGTCCATTCGCCACTGGAATGGCTTGTTTGGGTCTTGCATTTCAACGGGGATGCTGGCCCAGCTCCCATGCAGTACACAGTTTTTTTTACTCGGGACAGCAGAGGATCTTGGCTGGTCCAAGTCCTAATCTGGCGAGCCATGACGGGCGATTTATCATTTTCAAACATTTCCATGACAAGTCTGCGGGCTGCGCAACCATCAACAAGTTTTCAGGCTGCGCCATTTCCACCCCCCGTGGTGGGCAATGGTAGCCCACTGAGAGCATCTGCACAGTTCTCCTTGCCTGGCGTGTGGTGGATTGTATAGTTATAAGCTGATAGCGCGAGTACCTACCTTTGTATGCGGGCTGAGGCATTAGTATTTACCCCTTGTTTTCAGCGAACAGGGATGTGAGGGGCTTGTGATCGGTTTCCAGCTCAAATTTGAGGCCAAAAAGGTACTGATGCATTTTCTTTACCCCCAACACACACGCTAATGCCTCTTTCTCAATCATGCTCTAGGTCCTCTCGGCCTTAGACAAGCTCCTGGAAGCATAGGCGACTGGTTGCAACTTCCCTGCAACGTTAGCGTGTTGTAATACACACCCGACTCCGTACGACGACGCATCACATGCTATCACAAGTCTTTTACACGGATTATACAATACAAGCAGCTTGTTGGAGCATAACATGTTTCTGGCTTTCTCAAAAGCAATTACTTGGCTTTTTCCCCCATACCCAGTTCTCACCTTTGCGCAATAACACAGCTAGGGGCTCCAAAAGGGTGCTTAACCCCGGTAGGAAGGTATCAAAATAGTTGAGGAGTCCCTGGAACGACAGCAGCTCCGTGACGTTCTGTGGCCTGGACACGTTCCTGACAGTCTCTGCCTTGGCGTCTGTAGGTGGAATGCCGTCCGGCGCAATCTTTCTTCCCAAAAACTCCACTTCTGTTGACATGAAATCGCATTTCGACCTCTTCAGCCGCAGCCTTACGCAATCCAGTCGCTGGAGGACCTCCTTCAGGTTTTGTACTTGCTCGGCGGTGTTCCGACCCGTGACCAATATGTCGTCCTGAAAAACCACCGTGCGTGTTGAGTAGGCTCTCCGTGTTTCTCGTGGAGATCACTGCAGCAGACCGAATTCCACATGGGCATCTGTTGTAGATGAACAGTCGCTTATGCGTGTTGATACAAGTGAGGCCCTTCGAAGACTCCTCCAGCTCCTGCGTCATGTAGGCCGAAGTCAGGTCGAGCTTGGTGAACGTCTTGCCTCCTGCCAGCGTCGCAAATAGGTCGTCTGCCTTAGGTAGCTGGTATTGGTCCTGTAGCAAGAAAAGATTAATAGTTACTTTATAAACACCACAAATCCTGACCGTGCCACCACTTTTGAGTACTGGAGCAATCGGGCTGGCTCACTCGCTGAATTCCACTGGGGAGATGCCCTCGCGTTGCAGCCTGTCCAGCTCGATTTCCACTCTCTCCCTCATCATGTGAGGTACCGCTCGCGCATTGAGGTGAATGGATCATGCCTCTGGGACCAAGTGGATCTGCACCTTCTCCGCAGAAAAAATTCCAAATGGCTGGCTCAAAAAGGGAAGGAAATTTGTTAAGAACCTGGGTACATTAGGCCTCATCGACAGGTTCGGAAGTCATCCCAGTTCGAGCGGATTTTGCCCAGCCAGCTCCTTCCAAGAAATGTGGGGACATCATCCGGGACAATCCTGAGTTGCACTTCCTGCACCGTGCCCTCGTAGGTGACCTTGACCATGGCGCTGCCCAGGACAGTGGTGAGCTCTTTGGTGTACGTTCTCAGTTTCGTGTGGATGGGGCTCAGAGCTGGTCTGAGTGCCTTGTTGCACCACAGTCTCTCAAACATCTTTTACTCATGATGGATTGGCTAGCGGCAGTGTCCACTTCCATGACTACGAGTAAGCCATTCAATTTTACATTTAGCATTATAGGTGGACATTTTGCCGAAAATGTGTGCACGCCGTATACTTCAGCATCTGCGTCATCTCTCTCAGGCTCGAAATTGCTTTGATCCACCATGGACCGATCTTCCTCTGCCACGTGGAAGTTAGTAGATTTTTCAGAGCTTGCAGCTTGACTGCAAGCTCGAAGGAGGTGCCCCATTGTTCCACACCTCTTGCAATCAGATCCTTTGAACCGGCATGAATAGGCTGAATGGAAGCCTCCACAACACCAACAACGTGTGAATTGCCTTGCATTCATCCTTTGTTGCCACTCTGAGTCATCCGGATCACCTGAGGCCTGCTAGCAATTGCAGACTCGTGGTTTCTGCCCTGTACATTTCTGCTCGCAAACACATTTCCAGTAAATTTATGAACATTGCTCGCACTTGTGTGCTGAGAGAATTGTTTGGTGTTATCACCGGTGGACATAAACCCCTGTGCTTTCACAATGGCCTTACTGAGAGTCGGTGTCTCTACAGTCAAAAGTTTTCATAGGATGGTCTCGTGCCCTATGCCCAGTACAGAAAAGTCTTTGAGCATCTCCTCCTGTTAACCTTCAAACTCACATTGTCCTGCAAGTCGTCTTAGCTCGGCGATGTAGCTCGCCACTTCCTGACCTTAAGATCGCTGGCACGTGTGGAACCGATACCTCTCCATCAGCACGCTCTCCCTCGGGTTACAATGCTCCCAAACCAGTGCACACAGCTGCTCATATGAGTTATCTGTGGGTTTCACCGGAGCCTGAAGATTCTTCATGAGGCTGTAGGTCGGTGCCCTGCAGACCGTGAGGATGACCGTTCTCCTTTTTGCAGCGCTTCCTTCTCCGTCCAGTTCATACTGGTGTAGCCATTCGACATAGGCTTCCCAGTCCTCACCCTCCGAGAACTTCTCCAGGATGCCCACAGTTGGCTGCATCTTTGTGTTGGATTCATATACTCGTCGCCAGTTATTGTGTTCCTAACACAGATGAGACTCCACACAGGGAGGTAAAAGTCACAGTGACCTCAGTCTTTATTACGACACTCCAGCGTTTGAAACAGGGGCTGGCTTATATACAGTGTTCCCAAGTGATGCTGGGATCCCTTGGGGCTTCAGGGGATGCGCTCCCTGGTGGCGGCACATGGGCGTGCATGTTTTAAGATATACAACAGATGTTCCTTTGCCAATTGCATGCCCAGTCTGCAAGTTTATTATTGTTTTCTATGTTTTTGCCGCTGACCTCCTCAGTGTTAACGATACACGCCCATTGTGGAAGCATCCACAAAGTTTGAAATTTCACTCCCGATTCCCGAGTCTGAATTGGTTATGTAAATGTTGAACAGGAGTGGTCCCAGCACCAATGCTTGTGTAAAACCACATCTCACCTTTGCCAGTTTCGCTGCTTTTGATTTAAATTGGCTTAGAAATAAACCCTAATTCACTGTTTCATTTGAATCGCTTTGCTGACCTGTGATACAATTTTTAATGATTTGGTGCACCTGAACCACAAGTTCACTTTGCTCTTCTGGCCCATTCAGTTTCTTATTTTCTAAGGTGTAGCTGATCGTAGAATCATAGAATTGAACAGCGCAGAGAGAGTCCATTCGGCAAATCGTGCCGGCTCTGTCTCTTTGGTAGAGCTTTCCAATTAATCCCACTCCTCTGCTCTATCCCCTGTATCTTTTTTACTTCAAGTATTTTTGGCAAATTCCCTTTTGGAAGTTACTGTTGAATCTGCTTCCACCTCCCTTTCAGACAGTTCATTCAGATCACAACAACTCGCTGTTTAAACAAAATCTTCCTTCAGTCGCTTCTGGTTCTTTTGTCAATCACATTAAATCTGTGTCGTCTGGTTACCGGCCCACCTGTCATTGGAAGCAGTTGCTCCTTTATTAATTTATTGAAACTATTTAGGACTTTGAAGACCTCTATTGAATCTCTTCTTAACCTTCTCTGCTCTAAGGACAAAATAACCAGCTTCTACATCTCTGCAAATAACTGAAATCCTCCATCACTGGAGCAATTCTGGTCAATCTCCCTTAAACATCTCAGCTCTAAGGAGAACAACCCCAGCAACTCCCGTCTCTCCGCGTAACTGAAGGAAAATATTCCGGGAACCATTCTGGTCAATTTCTCATTAACATAAGAACATGAGTACATAAGAAATAGAAACAGGACTACGCAATTCATCCCCTTGAGCCTGCTCCGCCACGCAATAAGACAATGGCTGATCTGATCATGGACTCAGCACCACATCCCCGCCCACTCCCCATAACCCCTCATCTCCTTATCGCTCGAGAAACTGTCTATCACTGTCTTAAGTGTATTCAACGTCCCAGTTTTCACAGCTCTCCGAGGCAGCAATTTACATAGATTTACAACCCTCTGAGAGAAGCAATTCCTCCTCATCTCTGTTTTCAATGGGGGCGCATTATTCTAAGATCATGCCCGCTAATTCTAGTCTCCCCCATCAATGGAAACATCCTCTCTGCATTCACATTGTCAAGCCCCCTCATAATCTATACGTTTCGATAAGATCACCTCGCATTCTTCTGAACTCCAATGAATAGAGACAACCTCCTCAACCTTTCCTCATAAGTCGACTAGCCCATCCCTAGATTCAACTTAGTGAACCTTCTGTGAACTGACTCCAAAGCAAGTATAGCCTTTCGTAAATACGGAAACGAAAACTGCAAGCAGTATTCCAGGTGTGGCCTCACCAATACGTTGTACAACTGTATCAAGATTTCCCTGCTTTTATACTTCACCCCCGTTGCAAAAAAGGCCAAGTTACCATTGGCCTTCCTGATAAATATCTGTACTTGCATACTATCCTTTTGTGTTTCATGCGCAAGTACCCCAATTTCTCACTGTACTACGGCACTTTGCATACTTTCTCCATTAAATAACAAGAACATAAGAACATAAGAATTAGGAACAGGAGTAGGCCATCTAGCCCCTCGAGTCTGCTCCGCCATTCAACAAGATCATGGCTGAATTGGCCGTGGACTCAGCTCCACTTACCCGCCCACTCCCCGTAACCCTTAATTCCCTGATCGGTTAAAAATCTATCTATCTGTGCTTTGAATACATTCAATGAGCTAGCCTCAGCTGCTTCCTTGGGCAGAGAATTCCACAGATTCACAACCCTCTGGGAGAGGAAATTCCTTCTCAACTCAGTGTTAAATTGGCTGCCCCGTATTTTGAGGCTGTGCCCCCTAGTTCTCGTCTCCCTGAACAGTGGAAACAACCTCTCTGCCTCTATCTTGGCTATCCCTTTCATTATTTTGAATGTTTCTCTAAGATCACCCCTCATCCTTCTGAATTCCAACGAGTAAAGACCCAGTCTACTCAATCTATCATCATAAGGTAACCCCCTCATCTCTGGAATCAGCCTAGTGAATCGTCTCTGTACCCCCTCCAAAGCTAGTCCATCCTTCCTTACGTAAGGTGACCAAAACTGCAGGCAGTACTCCAGGTGCGGCCTCACCAATACCTTATACAGTTGCAGCAGGACCTCCCTGCTTTTGTACTCAATCGCTCTCGCAATGAAGGCCAACATTCCATTCGCCTTCCTGATTACCTGCTGCACCTGCAAACTAACTTTTTGGGATTCATGCACAAGGACCCCCAGGTCCCTCTGCACTGCGGCATGTTGTAATTTCTCCCCATTCAAATAATATTCCCTTTTACTGTTTTTTTTCCAAGGTGGATGACCTCACATTTTCCGACATTGTATTCCATCTGCCAAACCTTAGCCCATTCGCTTAACCTATCTAAATCTCTTTGCAGCCTCTCTGTGTCCTTTAAACTTCCCGCTTTCCCACTAATCTTTGTCACATCTGCAAATTTTGTTACAGTACACACTGCCCCTCTCCTAGGTCATCTATGTATATTGTAAACAGTTGTGGTCCCAGCACCGATCCCTGTGGCACACCAGTAACCACCGATTTCCAAGCCGAAAAGGACATTTCCTCTGACTCCGCATATCTTTAGCTTCTGCAGTAACCATTTGTGTGGCACTTTATCGATTGCCTTTTGGAAATCAAAATACACCACATCCATCGGTACACCTCTCTCCACCATGCTCGTTATATCCTCAAAGAATTCCAGTAAATTAGTTAAACATGATTTCCCCTTCATGAATCCATGTTGCGTCTGCTTGATTGCACTATTCCTATCTAGATGTCCCGCTATTTCTTCCTTAATGATAGCTACAAGCATTTTCCACACTTCAGATGTTAAACTAACCGACCTATAGTTACCTGCCTTTTGTCTGCCCCCTTTTTTAAACAGATGCGTTACATTAGCTGCTTTCCAATCCGATGGCACCTCCCCAGAGTCCAGATAATTTTGGTAGATTATAACGAATGTATCTGCTCTAACTTCCGCCATCTCTTTTAATACCCTGTGATGCATTTCATCAGGACCAGGGGACTTGTCTACCTTGAGTCCCATTAGCCTCTCCAGCACTACCCGTCTAGTGATAGTGATTATCTCACGGTCCTCCCTTCCCACATTCCCGTGACCAGCAATTTTTGGCATGGTTTTTTTGTCTTCCACTGTGAAGACTGAAGCAAAATAATTGTTTAAGGTCTCAGCCATTTCCACATTTCCCATTATTAAATCCCCCTTCTCATCTTCTGAGGGACCAACATTTACATTAGTCACTCTTTTCCATTTTAAATATCGGTAAAAGCTTTACTATCTGTTTTTATGTTTTGCGCAAGTTTACTTTCGTAATCTATCTTTCCTTTCTTTATTGCTTTCTTAGTCATTGTTTGCTGTCGTTTAAAATTTTCGCAATCTTCTAGTTTCCCACTAACCTTGGCCACCTTATACGCATTGGTTTTTAATTTGATACTTTCCTTTATTTCCTTGGTTATCCACGGCTGGTTATCCCTTCTCTTACCGCCGTTCTTTTTCACTGGAATATATTTTTGCTGAGCACTATGAAAGAGCTCCTTAAAAGTCCTCCACTGTTCCTGAATTGTGCCACCGTTTAGTCTGTGTTTCCAGTCTACTTTATCAAATCTACTCTCATCCCACTGTAGTCTCCTTTGTTTAAGCATAGTACCTCGTTTGAGACACTACTTCCTCACCCTCAATCTGTATTACAAATTCAACCATACTGTGATCACTCATTCCGAGAGGATCTTTGACTTGGAGATCATTTATTATTCCTGTCCTATTACACAGGATCTAAGATAGCTTGCTCCCTTGTAGGTTCTGTAACATACTGTTCTAATAAACAATCCCGTATGCATTCTATGAATTCTTCCTCAAGGCTACCCCTTGCGATTTAATTTGACCAATCGATATGTAGGTTAAAATCCCCCATGATTACTGCCGTTCCTTTTTCACATGCCTCCATTATTCCCTTAATTATTGTCTGCCCCACGGTGAAGTTATTATTTGCGGGCCTATAAACTACGCCCACCAGTGACTTTTCCCCTTACTATCACTAATCTCCACCCGCAATGAATCAACATTTTGTTCATTAGAGCCATTAACGTCTCTCACAACTGCCCTGATATCAACCTTTATTAACAGAGCAACCCCACCTCCTTTCCCTTCTTGTCTATCTTTCAGAATTGTCAGATTCCCCTGTATGTTTAATTCCAAGTCTTGGCCACCCTGCAACCACGTTTCTGTAATGGCCACCAAATCATACCCATTTGTAATGATTTGTGCCATCAACGCATTTACTTTATTTCGAATGCTGCTTGTGTTTTAGTAGAGTGTTTTAATATTAGTTTTTAAACCATGATTTAAACCATAACTTGCTCTTTGATTTTTTTTCTGCCAAAGTGCATGACATCACAATTTCCAAGATTATACTCCACCTGCCCATTTTTTGCCCACTCACTTAGCCTGTCTATGTCCTTTTGCAGATTTTACTTGTCCTCCTCACACATTGCTTTTCTTTCCATCTTGGCATCTTCTGTGAACTTGACTACGCTACACTCAGTCCCTTCTGCAACTCGTTAGTTTAGATTGTAAATAGTTGGGGTCCCAGCACTGATCCCTGCGGCACCCCACTCATTACTAATTGCCAACCAAAAAATGAACCATTTATCCCGACTCTCTGTTTTCTGTTAGTTAGCCAATCCTCTATCCATGATAAAATATTACCCCCAACTCCGTGAACTTTTACCTTGTGCAGTAACCTTTTAAGTGGCACCTTGTCAAATGTCTTCTGGAAATCTAAATACACCATCCATTGCTTCCCCTTTATATGTCCTATTCGTTACATCCTCAAAGACCTCCAGCAAATTTGAAAACATGACTTCCCCTTCATAAATCCATGCTGACTCTGACTGACCGAATTTTGCTTATCCAAATGTCATGCTTTTACTTCTTTAATAATGGACTCCAACATTATCCCAAGCAGAGTTGTTAGGCTAACTGGTCTATAGTTCCTGCTTTTTGTTTGCCTCTTTTATTAAATAGGGGCGTTCAATTTGCACTTTTCCATTCTGCTGGGACCTCCCCGGAATCCAGGGAATTTTTGTAAATTTGAACCAATGCATCCACAATCCTTGCCACTAATTCTGTTAAGATCCTAGGATGCAAGCCATCATGTCCATGGGATTTATCTGTCTTTTGTCCCATTATCTTACTGAGAACCACCTCCTTAGTGATTTTGATTGTGTTATAACCCCATGACTATCCACTTTTCGAATATTGTTAGTATCCTCTACCGTCAAGACTGAAACAAAATAATTGTTCAGAGTTTCTGCCATCTCCATCTTCCCCATTACAAGTTCCCCGGTTTCGTCCTCTAAGGGACCAACCGTTTACTTTAGCCACTTTTTTCATTTGATATACCTTTAGAAACTCTTGACCATCTCTGCTCAAATCAGTACAACACCAGCTTCTCCAGTCAATCCATATAACTGACCAATCTGATCAATCTTCCCTTAACATCCTCTGTTCTAAGGAGAAGAACCCCAGTTCTCCAGTCTCTCCATGTAACTGAAGACCGCTATCCATGGAACCACTCGAGAATTTCTCTTCTGTACATACTCCAATGTCTTGACATTTTTCAGAACGTGTGGTGCCCTGAAATGAACACCATAACCCAGCTGAAGCCTGAACAGTGTTTTATAATATCTTAACTTAACTTCCTTGCTTTTGTGCTCTGTTGCTCTATTAATGAAACATGTACGCACAGAATGACATTTGACATCCTTTTCAACTTGTCCGGCAGCCTTCAAAGATTTGTGTAAATACACTCCCTGTTCTCTGTGTCCTGGCTCTCCCTTTTAAATTGTACAATTTAGTTCACATTGCCTCTCCTAAATCTTCCTACCAACATACCTTACATCACAATTTTCCGCGTTAAATTTAATCTGCCATGTGTCTGCCCATTTGAATCAGAATTAGGTTTATCTTGTAAGCCTAGGGTTTGGAAAGTGCATCCGCTTCCAGCTCCTCACAGACCGTATTGCGGCACTGCAGCTGCGGGTGGTTGACCTCTGGAGCATCCACGATACTGAGAATGACGTGAATAGCACGTTTAGTGAGGTGGTCTTACCGCAGGTAAATGGTACACAGCCAGATAGTAACTGGGTGACCAACAGGAAGAGTAGTGCAAGGAAGGTACTGCAGGGGTCCCCTGCTGTCATCCCCCTGCAAAACAGATACACCACTTTGGCTACTGTTGCGGGGGATGACTCATCAGGGGGGAGCAGCAGCAACCAAGTTCATGGCACCGTGGTTGACTCTGCTGCACAGGAGGGCAGGAAAAATAGTGGGAGAGCTATAGTGATAGGGGATACGATTGTCAGGGGAATAAATAGGCGTTTCTGCGGCCACAACCGAGACTCCAGGATGGTATGTTGCCTCCCTGGTGCAAGGGTCAAGGATATATCGGAGTGGGTGCAGAACATTCTGAAAAGGGAGGGTGAACAGCCAGTTGTCGTGGTGCATATAGGTACCAACCGTGTTGTTAAAAAACGGGATGAGGTTCTACGAGACGATTTTCGGGAGCTAGGAGCTCAATTAAAAAGTAGGACTTCAAGGTTAATAATCTCAGGATTGCTACCAGTGCCACGTCCTAGTCAGAGTAGGAATCGCAGGATAGCTAAGATGAATACGTGGCTTGAGGAGTGGTACAGCAGGGAGGTATTCAAATTCCTGGGACACTGGAACCGGTCCTGGGGGAGTGGAACCAGTACAAAACCGGACGGTCTGCACCTGGACAGGAGCGGAACCAGTGTCCTCGGAGGAGTGTTTGCTAGTGTTGTTGGGGAGGAGTTAAACTAACTGGCAGGGGGATGCGAACCTATGCAGGGAGACAGAGGGAAATAAAATGGAGGCAGAAGCAAAAGATAGAAAAGAGAATAGTAAAAGTGGAGGGCAGAGAAACCCAAGACAAGAAACAAAAAGGGCCACATTACAGAAAGATTCTAAAGGGACAAAATGTGTTAAAAAGACAAGCCTGAAGGCACTGTGCCTCAATGCGACATTTAGGAAGGATAGGCAGAGAGGAAAAGAAGATGTAGTGGCGTTGCTGGTTAAACAGGAAATTAATGCAATAGTCAGGAGGGACATTAGCATGGATGATGTGGATACGGTATGGGTGGAGCTGCGGATTTCCAAAGGCCAGAAAACTTTAGTGGGAGTTGTGTACAGAGTTGTCTACAGACCACCAAACAGTAGTAATGAGGTTGGGGACAGAATCAAACAAGAAATAAGGGATGTGTACAATAAAGGTACAGCAATTATCATTGGCGACTTTAATCTACATATTGATTGGGCTAACCAAATTGGTAGCAATGCGGTGGAGGAGGATTTCCTAGAGTGTATTAGGGATGGTTTTCTAGACTAATATGTCGAGGAACCAACTAGAGAGCTGACCATGCTAGACTGGTGATGTGCAATGAGAAGGGACCAATTAGCAATCCTGTTGTGCGTGGCCCCTTTGGGGAAGAGTGACCATATTATGGTAGAATTATTTATTAAGATAGAGAGTGACACAGTTAATTCAGAAACTAAGGCCCTGAACTGAAGGAATGGGAACTTCGACGGTAAGAGGCGTGAATTGGCTAGAATAGACTGGCAAAGAATATTAAAGGCTTGACGGTGAATAAGCAATGGCAAACATTTCAAGATTACATGGGCGGGAAATTGCATTGGAGAATTGATGGGATTGAAGGCTGATAAATCCCCGGGGCCTGATAGTTTGCATCCCAGAGTACTTAAGGAAGTGGCCCTAGAAATAGTGGATGCATTGGTGATCATTTTCCAACAGCCTATCGACTCTGGATCAGTGGACTGGAGGGTAGCTAATGTAAAGCCACTTTTTTAAAAAGAAGGGAGAGAGAAAACGGTTAATTATAGACCGGTTAACCTGACATCAGTAGTGTGGAAAATGTTGGAATCAATCATTAAGGATGAAATAGCAGCGCATTTGGAAAGCAGTGACACGATCGGACCAAGTCAGCATGGATTTATGAATGGGAAGTGACGCTTGTCGAATCTTCTGGAATTTTTTGAGGATGTAACTAGCAGAGTGGACAAGGGAGAACTAGTGGATGTGGTGTATTTGGACTTTCAAAAGGCTTTTGACAAGGTCCCATACAAGAGATTGGTGTGCAAAATCAAAGCACATGGAATTGCGGGTAATGTACTGATGTGGATAGAGAACTGGTTGGTAGACAGGAAACAGACTGTCGGGATAAGTGGGTCCTTTTCATAATGGCAGGCAGTGAATAGTGGAGTACCGCAGGGCTCAGTGCTGGGACCCCAGCTCTTTACAATATACATTAACGATTTAGATGAAAGAATTGAGTGTAATATCTCCGCGTTTGTGGATGACACTGAACTGGGTGGTGGTGTGAGCTGTGAGGAGGACGCTAATAGACTGCAGGGTGACTTGGACAGGTTAGGTGAGTGGGCAGATACATGACACATGCAGTATAATGTGGATAAATGTGAGGTTATATATTTTTGCGGAAAAAACACGAAGGCAGAATATTATCTGAATGGCGGCAGATTAGGAAAAGGGGAGCTGCAACGAGACTTGGGTGTCATGGTTCATCAGTCACTGAAAGTGGGCATGCAGGCACAGCAGGCAGTGAAGAAGGCAAATGATATATTGACCTTCATAGCTAGGGGATTTGAGTATAGGAGCAGGGAGGTCTTACTGCAGTTGTACAGGGCCTTAGTGAGGCCTCACCTGGAATATTCTGTTCAGTTTTGGTCTCCTAATCTGAGGACGGACGTTCTGGCTATTGAGGGAGTGCAGCGAAGGTTCACCAGACTCATTTCAGGGATAGCTGGACTGTCATATGAAGAGGAGGAGAGACTGGATCAACTGGGGCTTTATTCACTGGAGTTTAGAAGGATGAGAGGGGATCTCATAGAAACGTATAAGATTCTGACGGGACTGGACACGTTACATGCGGGACGAATGTTCCCGAAGTTGGGGAAGTCCAGAACCAGGGGACATAGTCTAAGGTGTAGGCTATTTAGGACAGAGATGAGGGGAAACTTCTTCACTCATATAGTTGTTAAGCTGTGGAATTCTCCGCCGCAAAGAGTTGTTGAGGCCAGTTCATTGGATATATTCAGAAGGGAGTTAGATATGGCCCTTATGGCGAAGGGGATCAAGGGGTATGGAGAGAAAGCAGGAAAGGGGTACTGAGGAAATGATCAGACATGATCGTATTGAATGGTGGTGCAGGCACGAAGGACCGAATGGCCTACTCCTGCACCTATTTTCTATGTTTCCATGTTTCTCTATAGCATTTAACTGATTGAGGAGATAACTTGATATTCAGGAATCAGAGTTAGTTGGAAAAAGTAAAATCATTGTCCTTTTTACCGATGATCAGCCTAAACTTTCTCATATTCACCAGTCAGTCTATACCCTCCTGTAAACTATTACTATTGTCCTTATTGTGTACTGCACTCCGTCATCTTGCATCATCGACAAACTAGAAAATGATATCATATATACCCAGATCTAGGGTTCATGAATATATATTAAAAAGAGCAGTACTCCTAATATGACTGAGGGAGCAGTATAGCTCCCACCAGTCTGAACAACAATGCTCTCTCTTATCTGTCTCTGAGCCATTGTCATAAGAACATAAGAACATAAGAATTAGGGACAGGAGTAGGCCATCTAGCCTCTCGAGTCTGCTCCGCCATTCAAAAAGATCATGGCTGATCTGGCCGTGGACTCAGCTCCACTTACCCGCCCGCTCCCCATAACCCTTAATTCCCTTATGTCCATACTGCCCTGATAATTTAATCCTATGGGTTATTTTTATCCACAACAGTTAAGTGGTAGTTTGTCAAACGCCCTTCGAAGGTCTGTACACACATCATCAAAAACCAGGTATATATACATATACATATATGGATTCCCAACAAAATCTATCACCTCGCATTCACCTACATTAAAGATCACTTGCCACAACTGCACAGTCTGCATATATTCTAATGTCTATTGTGAATCTGTTTAGGGAAATATCTCTTCAATATAGGATGAGGAGCATCTGTTTATTCAATAAAAACAACAATAATTAATAACGGCAGCCATCCACAGCTATGTGTGGAGTGGGAACTTGATCAGTAATTCCAAAGGTTAAATAGTGGAGCAGGCTCGAGGAGCGAAATGGCCTCTTCCTCCTGTTCCTACTCCTTACGTTATGTCACTGGGTACCGCTGCTTTTCATTAAAGTTGCTGAAGATATTATTAATTACAAATAAAAGAACCACTGCCCTCTTAACATCAGCCTCACTTTGTGTCAATCCATATCGAAAAATGCACCGAATATTCTCAGCTCCACCCCACCCCACACAATATTTTCAGACCCACCCAAACCCACCGAATATTCTCAGACCTTCCCCACCCCAAGCAATATCCTCAGCCCCTCCCCAACCCGCCCAATATCCTGAGGCTCCTCCCTACCCACCCAATATCCTCAGACCCTCCCCACCCCACCCAATATCCTCAGACCCTCCCCACACAATCCAATATCCTCAGACCCTCCCCACCCCACCCAATATCCTCAGACCCTCCCCACACAATCCAATATCCACAGCTCCTCCCCACCACACCCAATATCTTCAGACACTCCCCACCCCACCCAATATCCTCAGACCCTCCCCACACAATCCAATATCCTCAGACACTCCCCACCCCACCCAATATCCTCAGACACTCCCCACCCCATCCAATATCCTCAGACACTCCCCACCCCACCCAATATCCTCAGACACTCCCCACCCCACCCAGTATCCTCAGACCCTCCCCACACAATCCAATATCCACAGCTCCTCCCCACCACACTCAATATCCTCAGACCCTTCCCACACACCCAATATCCTCAGCTCCACACAACCCAATATCCTCAGACCCTCCCCACAAAGCCACTATCCTCAGACTCTCCCCATCTCACCCAATATCCTCAGCTCCTCCCCAACCCACCCAATATTCTCAGACCCTCCCCAACCCACCCAATATCCACAACTCCTTCGCACCCCACCCAATATCCTCAGCTCCTCCCCACCCACCGAATATCCTCAGACGCTCGCCACTCCACCCAATATCCTCAGACCCTCCCCACCCCACACAATATCCTCACACCCTCCCCACCCCACCCAATATCCTCCGCTCCTCCCCCCTAATGTTGCCTCTAATTATTTGTACTGAGCGGGCCAGAAACTCCATTTATAGCGACCTTTTCATCTCTGGCCAAAGTTTACACCAACATTACTTACAACAACCTTTACAACAACAGCAGCAGCAACAAGCATGTAAAATCATATATAGAGTTATGCCATATTGGCAGCCCACCGTCTCAGGTCATTAGACAAGGTTCGATACAGGTTTTACATAACTTCTCTGCTGTTTAATTATAATCCTCTATACATGATCTTCAGTGCTTCATTTGCTCTTGTATGTCTTTATTACCTCCATTGCTACATTTCGTGACTTGTGCATTTGTCCCCAGAGACACCTTTGCACCTCTACCCCATTTATACTCTTAGTTTCCAAGGGTAGGTTGGGTCCTTATCTCTCCTACCAAAATGCTCCAACTAGCACTGATCCATATAGAAAGTCGTTTGATATTTACATGAACATTATGCACGTTGTTTACGATAGAATTAATTAAAAGATTTTAGTTCGTCATGGACAAAATTTATTAAAAAATGACAACTGATCACAAATGAGTGGGAGATAAAGGAACTGCATAATAATGCATTAACACTACATAACCATCACTCAGTTAGACGGTTATGCATCGACAAACAATTCAAAAGCCCAACATGAGCTCAAAGAGGCATATATATTCGTGGATTGAGGTGTAGCGAAGGATATGGTGTATTTAGATTTCCAAAAGGCATTCGATAAGGTGCCACACAAAAGGTTACTGCAGAAGATACAGGTACGTGGAGTCAGAGGAAATGTATTAGCATGGATAGAGAATTGGCTGGCGAACAGAAAGCAGAGAGTTGGTATAAATGGGTCCTTTCGGGTTGGAAATGGGTGGTTAGTGGTGTGCCACAGGGATCGGTGCTGGGACCACAACTGGTTACAATATTCATAGATGACCTGGAAGAGGGGACAGAGTGTAGTGTAACAAAATTTGTAGATGACACAAAGATTAGTGGGAAAGCGTTGTGTAGAGGACACAGCGAGGCTGCAAAGAGATTTGGATAGGTTAAGCGAATGGGCTAAGGTTTGCCAGATGGAATACAATGTCAGAAAATGTGAGGTCATCCCCCACCTTGGGAAAAAAAACTGTAAAAGGGAATATTATTTGAATGGGGAGAAATTACAACATTCTGAGGTGCAGAGGGACCTGGGGGTCCTTGTGCATGAATCCCAAAAGTTATTTTGCAGGTGCAGCAGGTAATCAGGAAGGCGAATGGAATGTTGGCCTTCATTGCGAGAGGGATGGAGTACAAAAGCAGGGAGGTCCTGCTGCAACCGTATAGGGTATTGGTGAGGCCACACCTGGAGTACTGTGTGTAGTTTTGGTCACCTTACTTAAGGAAGGATACACTAGCTTTGGAGGGGGTACAGAGACGATTTACTAGGCTGATTCCGGAGATGAGGGGGATACCTTATGATGATAGATTGAGTAGACTGGGTCTTTACTCGTTGGAGTTCAGAAGGATGAGGGGTGATCTTATAGAAACATTTAAAATCATAAAAGGGATAGACAAGATAGAGGCAGAGAGGTTGTTTCCACTGGTCGGGGAGACTAGAACTAGGGGGCACAGCCTCAAAATACAGGGGAGCCAATTTAAAACCTCGTTGAGAAGGAATTTCTTCTCCCAGAGGGTCGTGAATCTGTGGAATTCTCTGCCCAAGGAAGCAGTTGAGGCTAGCTCATTGAATGTATTCAAGTCACAGATAGATAGATTTTTAACCAATGAGGGAATTAAGGGTTACGGGTAGAGGGCGGGTAAGTGGAGCTGAGACCACGGCCAGATCAGGCATGATCTTATTGAATGGCGGAGCAGGCTCGAGGGGCTAGATGGCCTACTCCTGTTCCTAATTCTTATGTACTTATGTTCTTATGTTCATTTTGTATTAATTTTAAAGTTGTCAATCTATTAACAGCATCTCTTATGTGACCATAGCAATGTCAGCACAAGCAGCATGAACAGTGACTTTCCTACGATGCTGATATCCTTTATGTCCACATATGTAATTAGAATATTAATTATAATACAAACAGGCAACCAGCACATAAAATTACTGTAATTCTTTCGTTCAGGATAAAAAAAGGAATTGTACAAAATGGACCGCAATTTACAACTGCAATCACTTCCATTAATAAAGGTGGCTTTCTTATACCAGCACCACCCCATGTAACATGTCAGAAATGAGGCACTTATTCACAATTGCAGAAAAACACATACACAATGTGCGTCACTGAATTAAAAGACAAATGCAGGGAGAGCTATGATTAAACAGAAATAAGCATTCATCTTTCTTCCTGGATAGGACAACCAATCAGTCTGACTTGGAAATGTTTACTAATATGGTGAAAAAAGACGTTCAAATACAAATTTTGCTTCTAATGTTCTTCTCTCAAACATTGGGCACTATATTAATCCCTGCTCTAATTACCAAAAGTGTTGAAGTATTTTGGTTACTTCCCAATTATATAGTGGGAAACAAACTTCATTGCACTCTTAATTTTTATTCTCCTATTTCAAACATATATACCAAATCTAAATTGTACATTGTCTGCTTTATCAAAGTATTTTCTGTATCATTCTCAAAAAACAAATAGCGGTTTCTTCTAAACTTGCTTCCTGCTATTTTATACATCATTACATAACCCTTGCTTCTATTAACATTCAATAAGATCATGGCTGATCATTCCTTCAGTAACCTTTTCCTGATTTCTCATAATGCACCTTGATCCCTTGAGCCGTAAGGGCCATATATAACTCCCTCTTGAATATATCCAATGAACTGGCCTCAACAACTCTCTGCGGCAGGGAATTCCACAGGTTAACAACTCTCTGAGTGAACACGTTTCTCCTCATCTCAGTCCTAAATGACCTGCCCCTTATCATAAGACTGTGTCCCCTGGTTCTGCACTTCCCTAACAGCGGGAACATTCTTCCCGCATCTAACTCGTCCAGTCCCGTCAGAAGCTTATATGTTTCTATGAGATCCCCTCTCATCCTTCTCAACTCCAGTGTAAAAAAAGGCCCAATTGATCCAGTCTCTCCTCATATGTCAGTCCAGCCATTCCTGGAATCAGTCTGGTGAACCTTCGCTGCACTCCCTCAATAGCAAGAATGTCCTTCCTCAGATTAGGAGACCAAAACTGAACACAATATTCCAGGTGGGGTCTCACCAAGGCCCTGTACAACTGCATTAAAACTTCCCTGCTCCGAAACTCAAATCCCCTTGCTGTGAAGCCCAACATATAATTTGCCTTCTTCACCGCCTGCTGTACCTGCATGCCAACTTCCAATGACTGATGAACCATGAGACCCAAGTCTCGCTTCACCTTCACTTTTCCTAATCTGCCGCCATTCAGATAATATTCTGCCTTCGTGTTTTTGCCCCCAAAGTGGTTAACCTCACATTTCGGTCAGAACTGAAAGAAGTTAGTGATGTAACAGATTTTAACCAGATGCAGAGTCAGAATTTAACCTTTCCTATCTTCCACCATAACACAGACCTTTCCTTTTGTTCTTTCCTCCCCTCCCAACTTTCTATGCCTCTGCACCTGCTTTAAATCTGTTACATCTCTATCATTTTCCAGTTCTGATGAAAGTTGATAGACCTGAAATAGTATCTCTGTTTCTCTCTCTAGAGTTATGGCCTGACCTGCTGAGCATTTCCTGCAATTTCTGTTTTTATGTTATATAAAATAAAAAGGTTTATGTTTTTCTCTCTTTTTTGCTTCCCTTCCTAAACGGCTTAATGATACTTTTTAATGTCAATAAAAAGTAATGTGTAACTCCTACACATCCTCCCCTGCCCTCCCCTCCTCAACAACACGGGGTGTTTGTTTGTGTAAAGCTGCTCACTTTAGTCAATTGCTCAACATCACATATTGAAACCTTCAATTTTAAACGTGTTAAGCAATTCGGAGCCTCTTTTGATACGTTTGGATTTCAAGATCAGGTTAGGACTTGTTTAGAGGAGGCGAAAACTGATTTTTGCCTGTTTCTTCAGAAATCATCTTCGAAACGTAGGGGGAAACATTCGTTTTTTGTGAAAGGTTCATTAAAAATCTTAAAACATTTTCTAGTCTCATTGTAGCAATGTGAGAATAGTTTGCTCCAAGTTTCTCTGTCCCGCTTCAATGCTGCCGTTCAGCACACATCAAGAATAATAAAATAAACGAATTCCAAACGGAGATCAAATAAGAAGGTGAATAACGTGGTGAAACTTCCTAAGAAGGCAGTGAGCTTATCTACCCTCAGACCTGCTGAGGAGTTGGGATCAGTTTTGCAAAGTTG
Organism: Pristiophorus japonicus; assembly: GCF_044704955.1. NCBI lineage: Eukaryota > Metazoa > Chordata > Chondrichthyes > Pristiophoridae > Pristiophorus > Pristiophorus japonicus. The sequence continues at coordinate 114,139,155 of NC_091988.1, forward strand.
TTTTCTCTTTGTCTGCTGCCGTTCCTTCCCCCTCTCACAGATTCTGAGTTAAAAACGGGTCCGCAAACCTTATCCCGTCTCTCATAACATGATTTGAAATACCTGGAGAAACACTTTCAAAAAGGGAACCAAAACCTCGCAAAATGTAATTGGAACTGATCTCGGGACTCAGTGAGTCTAAGAATTGTTGTCTTTGTGGTGTCCCTGCACTGTACTACAAACTCATACGAGGCATTTACTGCAAACACAGTCATTACGTGACCTAAACCTTTATTCCCAGGACCAAGGAGCGCTGACCCCTGGGGGGGACCTCCCATTTTATACCTGGAAACCCAGGTGAGGAGTGTCTCCCACAAGTTCACCCCCTGTGGTCAGGGTGTGCATTTCTAGGGTATACGTACAGTGTACAGGAGTTGCATGAATGTTACAGTTACATGAAGATTACCGCTGCATGATGGTTACATACATGACATCACCTCCTCCCGTACGTCTTTTTGTGTCAATATTTAAGTATTTCAGGTGGTCGACGCTCCCTCGTGCAGCGCCGCAGTTGTCGCTCTGGTGGCTGAGCCTCGGCCTACGTCTCTGTCACCTCTGGTGATTCCGGCCTGTCTGGGCTGGCCGCAGGGACTGTGCATGCTGTGGATTGTCCTCGTTGCTCGTCCACTGGCAGTGGTATGAGTGACAGCTCATGCTCTTCTTCAGGTTCCTCCGTGTCTATGCCGAACCTTTTATTTACTTGGACCAAGTGTTTGCGACATATCTGCCCATTGTTTAGTCTGACCACTATGACCCTATTCCCTTCTTTGCCAATTACTGTGACCTCAAGCCACTTGGGTCCCAAAACATGTTTAAGAACAAATACCAGGTCATCCATTTCTGTACACCTCCCCCTTGAGTTTCGATCATGGAACTCGGTTTGGGACTGGCGCTTGCCCTCGACAATGTCTGCCAGGTCTGGTTGAGCGAGGGACAGCCGCGTTTTAAGCGTGCGTTTCATGAGGAGTTCCGCTGGCGGGTCTCCTGTGAGCAACTGGGGGCGGGACCTGTAGGCTAGCAGGAGGCGCGATAGGCGGTATTGAAGGGAGGGTCCTTCGATGCGTAGCATGCCCTGTTTCATGACTTGGACGGCACGTTCCGCCTGGCCTTTGGAAGCCCGCTTGAAGGGCACTGTACGGACGTGTTTGATACCAGTGCCCGACATAAACTCCTGGAACTCATGGCTGGTAAAACACGGGCCATTGTCGCTGACCAGGATGTGCGGCAAGCCGTGGGTCATGAAAACCGTACGCAGACTCTCCACAGTGATGGATGTCGTGCACGAGTTCAAGATAATGCACTCAATCCACTTCGAGTATGCATCGACAACGATCAGGAAAATTTTCCCCATGAACGGGCCCGCATAGTCTACGTGAATGCGTGACCATGGACTGGTGGCCCAGGGCCACGGGCTAAGTGGGGCCTCCCTGGGGGCATTGCCCATAAAGGCACATGTCGTGCACCTGCGAACCCAGTGTTCCACGCCTGAGTCAATCCCCGGCCACAATACATGTGAGCGGTCAATGGCCTTCATTAACACGATGCTAGGCTGCTCGCTGTGGAGTTCCCTGATGAATACTTCCCTTCCTTTCTGGGGCATAACTAACCGGCTGCCACATTATAGGCAGTCAGCTTGGATGGAGAGTTCATCCATCCTTCTCTAAAACGGCCTGACTTCCTCGGTGCACGCCCTGTGTGTGGGCGCCCAATTCTCAGTCAGGACACATTTCTTTATCATGGATAGGAGGGGGTCCCTGTTGGTCCAGAGTTTGATCTGGCGGGCTGTGATAGGGGAGCCCGCAGTGTCAAAAGCCTCAACGGCCATGACCATCTCGGCGCTCTGCTCCGACGCCCCCTCGGTGGTGGCCAGTGGGAGCCTGCTGAGTGCGTCAGCGCAATTTTCAGTGCTTGGCCGGTGCTGTATGGTGTAGTCATATGCAGCCAGTGTGAAGGCCCATCGTTGTATGCGAGCTGACACATTAGCGTTGACAGCCTTGCTGTCGGACAACAGGGATGTTAACGGCTTGTGGTCCGTCTCTAGCTCGAACTGTCTACCGAAAAGTTACAGGTGCATCTTTTTCACACCGTACACACACGCGAGTGAATCCTTCTCGACCATGCCGTATCCACGCTCTGCCTTGGAGAGCGACCTGGAGGCGTGAGCCATCGGTTGGAGACGGCCGTCATCGTTACCCTGCTGCAACATACACCCAACCCTGTAGGATGAAGCATCGCATGTTAAAACCCGTTTTTTACAGGGGTCATACAAAGTCAACAGTTTGTTGGAACACAGCAGGTTCCTCACCCTATTGAAAGCCCGATCTTGACAATCCCCCCGAAACCATTCACACCTTTTACGGAGGAGCATGTCTAACGGCTACAACAATGTGCTTAAGTTTGGCAGAAAGTTCCCAAAATAGTTCAAAAATCGTAGGAATGATTGCAACTTCGACGTGTTGCCGGGACTGGGCGCCAGGCGAATCACCGCAGTTTTTGATTCAGTGGGCTGGATCCCGTCTGCGGCCAGCCTCCTGCCCAGGAACTCGACCTCTGGGGCCAAAAACACGCACTTGTCCTTTTTCAGCTGCAAGCCTACCCGATCCAGTCGGCGTAGCACCTCCTCCAGGTTGTGGAGGTGTTCTTCGGTGTCTCGACCCGTTATAAGGATGTCGTCTTCGAATACGACCATTCTAGGGATGGACTTGAGCAAGCTTTCCATGTTTCGCTGAAAGATAACCGTTGCTGAACGAATGCCAAATGGGCACCTGTTGTAGACAAATAATCCTTTGTGCGTCCTGATGGTGGTCAGAAGCTTGGAATCTTCAGCCAGTTCCTGAGTTATGTAGGCCGAAGTGTGGTCCAGCTTCGTGAACAGCTTTCCACCTGCCAGCATGGCAAAGAGGTCCTCCGCTCTCAGAAGCGGGTATTGGTCTTGCAGCGACACTCGGTTGATGGTGGCTTTGTAGTCGCCACAAATCCTAACCGAGCTTTGAGGACGGGAATGATGGGACTTGCCCAGTCGCTGAATTCAACGGCCGAAATTATGCCTCTCTGAGCAGCCTGTCCAGTTCACTTTCAATTTTCTCACGCATCACGTACGGCACCGCTCCAGCTTTCTGGTGCACGGTCTGGTGTCCGGAGTGATGCGTATCACTACTTGAATGCCCTTGAATGTTCCGACACCGGGTTGAAAGAGTGACTCGAATTTTAGCAATACCTGCGAGCATGAACTTCGCTCCACGGATGAAATGGTGTGCACATCCCCCCATGTCCAATTCATTTCAGCTAGCCAACTCCTCCCCAAAAGCGCGGGGCCATTTCCCGGGACAATCCAGAATGGCAGCCGGTTCTGTATCCATTATGCGTTACCACCAAGTTTGCACTGCCCAGCACTGGGATTATCTCTTTGGGGTACGTATATAGCTGCATCTCAATGAGTTCAAGTTTGGGCCTGCTAGCTCTGTGTGGCCATTCTCTCTCAAATTGTTGGGCGCTCATGAGTGACTGGCTAGCTCCCGTATCCAGCTCCATGTGCACCGGGATGCCAATCAGTAAGATTTTCATCATCATGGGTGGCCTTTTAGTGTATGAGCTGTGGACGTCGGCCACTTGAACTCTCTGAACTTCAGCTTTCATGCATGTTCCCCAGGCTTCATCCTGCATTGCAGACCCCACGTCTGATTCCTCTGTCTCGCAGACTAGCCTCGCTACTGCCTTTTTCCACATCCTGGCCAAGTGTCCACTTACATTACAAATCCTACAGGTATAAAGCTGGAACCTGCAGCTTTTGGCAGTGTGTCTACACCCACACCTCCAGCATGAGCTGAGATTGCTGTTAACAAAAGGACTATTCCCAGGCATTCCACTCTAATTGCCTGTTTAGCTGTTTCGAAGCACTCTGATGGAGGGTGTTAATGGTCCCATCACGGAATGCATTATTCCTCGTGATGGCGTGAATTGCCGATTCCTTTTCCATTGTCCCTGTTGCGGGCCCACCCTGGACCTTGTTGCTGCCTGGGTCGTGTCCAATTACCCTTGCCTGCCTGGGCGGTGTCGAATTGCCCTTGCCTGCCTGCGGGTTTCTGTCTTACATTTACTACATGAACTCCCTGGTTCATCGCAACGTTAAAACCAGGGCTGCTTGCGTAAATTAGCTTGGTCTCCTCTCCCCTGCCATAAAGGTCTGAGCTATCATTGCCGCCCCTTCGAAAGTCAAGACCTTTTCTTTATGAGATTCCTGAAAATGCCGGCATGATTAATGCCCTCGATGAAAAAGTTCCTTAACATCTCCCCCCTTCAGGCATCGGAGAACTTCGAGAGACTGGCCAAAAACTGCAGTTCTGCCACGAAGTCCGAGACGTTTTCACCCTCCCGACGCTGGTGAGAGTAGAACCAGTGCCGGGTCATGTGTACACTACTTGCCGGCTTGAGATACTCACCTCATTGATCAGCTGGCTGAGCTCTTCGAAGGACTTGTCCGCCGGCTTTTGGGGTGCGAGTAGTTTTTTCATCAGCGCTTACGTCTGTGGACCACAGCTGGTCAGTAGATGCGACCTCCGCTTGTCAGCCACTGTCTCTTCCAGCCAATCCTTTGTGACAAAGCTCTACTGGTGTCTTTCCACAAAGTTGTCCCAGTCCTCACCCACACAGTAGCGTTCCTCTGTGCCACCGGTGGCCATCCTTGTGGTTCGGTGATTCGCGTTTCTCATCGCCAACTGTAGTGTCTCTGCACGTTGTTACAAACTCACACGAGGCATGTATATATCAGACACGGTCACTCTTCACTTTATTCCCAGGACCAAGGAGTGCTGACACTGGGTGGGACCTCCCCTTTTATACCTGGAAACCCAGGTGAGGAGTGTCTCCCGCAAGCTCACGTCCTGTGGTTAGGGTGTGCCTTTCAAAGGTACAGGTACAGTGTGCATGAGTTACAGTTACAAAAGTATTGTCATTGCAAGATGGTGAAATACATGACAACTGACTCACTCATACTTTCACTACCCAGTCAGTTACAACACTGAACTCACTCATACTATCACTGCCCATCCAGATACATCACTGACCTCACTCATACTGTCAGCACACATCCAGATACATCACTGACATCACTCCTACTGTCAGCACACATCCAGATATATCACTGACCTCACGCATACGGTCACTATTCATCCAGATACATCATGACCTCACACATACTTTCACTACACTTCTAGATGCAACACTGACGTCACTCATACTGTCTCTACCCATCCAGATACATCACTGACCTTACTCATACTGCCACCACTCATCTAGGTATATCACTGACCTCACTCATACTGTCACTACCCATTCAGATACATCACTGACCTCACTCCTACTGTCACTACACATCCAGGTACATCACTGATCTCACTCATACTGTCACTACCCTTCTAGATGCAACACTGACTTCATACAAACTATCTCTACCCATCCAGGTACATCACTGATCTTACACAGACTATAGCTACGCAATCAGTTACAACACTGACCTCGCTCACACTGTCACTGCTCATCCAGATACATTAATGACCTCACTCATACTCTTACTGCCCATCCAAATACATCACTGACCTCACTCATACTGTCACTGCCCATCCAGAAACATCACTGACCTCACTCACACTGTCACTACTCATCCAGATACATCACTGACCTCACACGTACTATCACTACCCATCCAGGTATATCACTGACTTCACTCATACTGTCACTGCCCATCCAGGTACATAACTGACCTCGCTTATACTTTCATTGCCCATTCAGACACATAATGACCTCACTCGTTTTTTCTGTTAGGATTAACTTCAAACCACCACTCAGAGTCCGTTATCCTTAAAATAAATGCTGTTTTATTTTTTAATAGCTACAAACTGTCAGAAGAGCTATTCTGTGAAAGAACGCTTCCTTGAAAGAATTTCAGATTAAGTCATTATGTAATTACACAAGTTATAATTAATATGTGATGATTGATACATGATGCTTGGTTAATATATTGGACCAGCACTTCCTCCTGTCTGCCTTCCGTATGCCTTAAATGGTAAGTCCGGACAGTTGCTATCGTGTCCATTTCTATTCTACCCTTCTCTTCTTATGGCTTCAGTTTCTATGTTATCTCTCTCTGTGTTTGCCTCCCAAGGCCTTGGTCTGTGAACTAGAACATTTGTTTCTCTATGCAATGTTTCCCACAGTCTGTGCGTTCCATTTTAAAATCTGTTAGCTCAATTGTAAAATGGCACCATTAATTAATATATAAAGATTTGTAATTTACCTCTTCAGTCTCTCCTGTTTGTCCCTGATTATTTCTAAATATCAGCCGACCACATATATGTTCTAAGCCATCTGCTAAAAAAGGTGATCAAATCCATTTCCTTTGAATCACTCGTAATTCCGTCCCTTAACGGAATCTTTCCATGCTACTCCTGACAATTTCGTGGGATTAGTGGCAAGCTACTTCTATTTGCTTCCGTATCTACAGAGCATAAGCTCGGAGGTGTTATTTGTTCGCCTAATGCACAACAAAGTCATTCGCCTCCCTACCACACCGACGTTACAAAGTTAACAAGGCTGGTTGCTGTTCGGCTTGAACCATGCGGTTGTATATCCCTCAGATCTTACACATCAGATATAGTTGAATGACAATACATATCCCTACCACTACCATTATTAGCACAATTGGATGCCACATCAATTTGTGGACTGAATGGGCCTCAGGTGACCAGCACTTAAAAATGTCCCACCAGTGATGAACCGAGAGATCACTTAGTTCCTCCGTCACTCGGATCAGTTCTTGTTTTGTGTAACTCACGACGACCTTTTGTCTTAGTAACGATTCCCTTTCTTCTCCCATGTACTTGGTCACCTGAATGAGTTTTTTCATAAAGGCCTTTAACATTCTCAAGTCCACGACTGGGGATCGTACAGAAAGTCCTTTGGTGCTCCTGTTTTGTGCAATGTTTTTCCATTGTCCTATTTGTTAGGACTTGGTAGTTCTGACGTCGATGATGTCATATATTTCCTCATGGGATTCATTTACCGGGGGTTCCAAGCGATCTGCGTTCAAATATACCATGTGGGTATTGGTTAGACATATATAGTTTGTCCGATTTCATGTATTATTATGACTGTAGAATACATCCTGACTATGGAACAAATCCTGACTGTGGATCACATTCTGACTGTGGATCACATCCTGACTGGTGGAACAAATCCTGACTGTAGAACACATCCTGACTGTGGATCACATTCTGACAGTGGAACACATCCTGACTGTGAAACACATCCTGCCTGTGGATCAATCCAGACTGTAGAACACATCCTGACTGTAGAACACATCCTGACTGTGGAACACATCCTGACTGTAGAACACATTCTGACTGTGGAACACATCCTGACTGTGGAACACATCCTGACTGTAGAACACATCCTGACTGTGGATCAATCCTGACTGTGGAACACATCCTGACTGTAGAACAAACACTGACTGTAGAACACATTCTGACTGTAGAACACATCCTGACTGTGGATCACAACCTGACTGTAGAACACATCCTGACTGTGGATCACATCCTGACTGTGGACCACATCATGACTGTAGAACACATCATGACTGAGGAACACATCCTGACTGTAGAACACAAACTGATTATGGAACACATCCTGACTGTGGAACACATCCTGACTCTGGATCACATCCTGACTGTGGAACACATCCTGGCTGTGGAACACATCCTGACTGTGGAACACATCATGACTGTAGAACACATCCTGACGATGGAACATATCCTGACTGTAGAACAAATCCTGACTGGTGGTACAAATCCTGACTGTAGAACACATACTGACTGTGGATCACACCCTGACTGTGGATCACATCCTGACATCCTGACTGTGGATCACATCCTGACTGTGGATCACATCCTGACTGTAAAACACATCCTGACTGTAGAACACAACTGACTATGGAACACATCCTGACTGTGGAACACATCCTGAATGTAGAACATATCCTGACTATCGAACACATCCTGACTGTGGATCACATCCTTACTGTGAATCACATTCTGACTGTGGAACACATCCTGACTGTGGATCACATCCTGACTGTGGAACACATTTTGACTGCAGAACACATCCTGACTGTAGAACACATCCTGACATGTAGAACAATCCTGACTGTGGAAAACATCCTGACTTTAGAACACATCCTGACTGTGGATCACATTCTGACTGTGGAATATATCCGGACTGAGGAACACATCCTGTCAGCAGAACACATCCTGACTGCAGAACACATCCTGACTGTAGAACACATCCTGACTCTAGAACATATCCTGACTGTGGAACACATCCTGACTGTAGAACACATCCTGAGTGTGGAACACATCATGACTGAGGAACACATCCTGACTGTAGAACACATCCTGACTATCGAACACATCCTGACTGTGGATCACATCCTTAGTGTGAATCACATTCTGACTGTGGAACACATCCTGACTGTGGATCACATCCTTAGTGTGAATCACATCCTGACTGTGGATCACATCCTGACTGTGGAACACATCCTGACTGTAGAACACATCCTGACTGTAGAACACATCCTGACTGTGGAACACATCCTGACTGTGGAACACATTCTGACTGTGGATCATATCCTGACTGTGGAACACATCCTGACTGTAGAACACATCCTGACTGTGGATCACATCCTGACTGTGGAACATATCCTGACTGTAGAACACATCCTGACTGTAGAACACATCCTGAGTGTGGAACACATCATGACTGAGAAACACATCCTGACTGCAGAACACATCCTGACTATCGAACACATCCTGACTGTGGATCACATCCTCAGTGTGAATCACATTCTGACTGTGGAACACATCCTGACTGTCGATCACATCCTTAGTGTGAATCACATTCTGACTGTGGAACACATCCTGACTGTGGAACACATCCTGACTGTAGAACACATCCTGACTGTAGAACACATCCTGACTGTGGAACACATCCTGACTGTAGAACACATTCTGACTGTGGATCAATCCTGACTGTGGAACACATCCTGACTGTGGAACACATCCTAAATGTCGAACACTTTCTGACTGTGGAACACATTTTGACTGCAGAACACATCCTGACTGTGGAACACATCCGGACTGAGGAACACAGCCTGTCAGTAGAACACATCCTGACTGTGGAACACATCCTGACTGTAGAACACATTCTGACTGTGGATCAAACCTGACTGTGGAACACATCCTGACTTCAGAACACATCCTGACTGTGGATCACATTCTGACTGTAGAACACATCCTGAATGTGGAACACATCCTGACTATGGAACACATCCTGAATGTAGAACACATCCTGACTAGCGAACACATCCTAACTGTGGATCACATCCTACTGTGAATCACATTCTGACTGTGGAACACATCCTGAATGTAGAACACATCCTGACTATCGAACACATCCTGACTGTGGATCACATCCTTAATGTGAATCACATTCTGACTGTGGAGCACATCCTGACTGTGGATCACATCCTGACTGTGGAACACATCCTGACTGTGGATCACATCCTGACTGTGGATCACATTCTGACTGTAGAACATATCCTGACTTTGGAACACATCCTGCCTGTGGATCACATCCTTACTGTGAATCACATTCTGACTGTGGAACACATCCTGACTGTGGATCACATCCTGACTGTGGAACACATTTTGACTGCAGAACACATCCTGACTGTAGAACACATCCTGACATGTAGAACAATCCTGACTGTGGAAAACATCCTGACTTTAGAACACATCCTGACTGTGGATCACATCCTGACTGAGGAACACATCCTGACTGTAGAACACATCCTGACTATCGAACACATCCTGACTGTGGATCACATCCTTAGTGTGAATCACATTCTGACTGTGGAACACATCCTGACTGTGGATCACATCCTTGGTGTGAATCACATTCTGACTGTGGAACCCATCCTGACTGTGGATCACATCCTGACTGTGGAACACATCCTGACTGTAGAACACATCCTGACTGTAGAACACATCCTGACTGTGGAACACATCCTGACTGTAGAACACATTCTGACTGTGGATCAATCCTGACTGTGGAACACATCCTGACTGTAGAACACATCCTGACTGTGGATCACGTCCTGACTGTGGATCACATCCTGACTGTAGAACACATCCTGACTGTAGAACACATCCTGACTGTGGAACATATCCTGACTGTAGAACACATCCTGACTGTAGAACACATCCTGAGTTTGGAACACATCATGACTGAGAAACACATCCTGACTGCAGAACACATCCTGACTATCGAACACATCCTGACTGTGGATCACATCCTCAGTGTGAATCACATTCTGACTGTGGAACACATCCTGACTGTCGATCACATTCTTAGTGTGAATCACATTCTGACTGTGGAACACATCCTGACTGTGGATCACATCCTCAGTGTGAATCACATTCTGACTGTGGAACACATCCTGACTGTCGATCACATCCTTAGTGTGAATCACATTCTGACTGTGGAACACATCCTGACTGTGGAACACATCCTGACTGTAGAACACATTCTGACTGTGGATCAATCCTGACTGTGGAACACATCCTGACTTCAGAACACATCCTGACTGTGGATCACATCCTGACTGTAGAACACATCCTGACTGTGGAACACATCCTGACTGTGGAACACATCCTAAATGTCGAACACTTTCTGACTGTGGAACACTTTCTGACTGTGGAACACATTTTGACTGCAGAACACATCCTGACTGTGGAACACATCCGGACTGAGGAACACAGCCTCTCAGTAGAACACATCCTGACTATCGAACACATCATGACTGCAGAACACATCCTGACTGTAGAACACATCCTGAATGTGGAACACATCCTGACTATGGAACACATCCTGAATGTAGAACACATCCTGACTAGCGAACACATCCTAACTGTGGATCACATCCTGACTGTGAATCACATTCTGACTGTGGAACACATCCTGAATGTAGAACGCATCCTGACTAGCGAACACATCCTGACTTTGGATCACATTCTGACTGTAGAACATATCCTGACTTTGGAACACATCCTGCCTGTGGAACACATCCTGACTGTCGAACACATCATGACTGTGGATCATATCCTGACTGTGGATCACATGCTGCCTGTGGAACACATCCTGACTGTGGATCACATCCTTACTGTGGAACACATCCTGACTGTCGAACACATCCTGACTGTGGAACATATCCAGACTGAGGAACACATCCTGACAGTAGAACACATCCTGAGTGTGGAACACATCATGACTGAGGAACACATCCTGACTGTAGAACACATCCTGACTATCGAACACATCCTGACTGTGGATCACATCCTTAGTGTGAATCACATTCTGACTGTGGAACACATCCTGACTGTGGATCACATCCTTAGTGTGAATCACATCCTGACTGTGGATCACATCCTGACTGTGGAACACATCCTGACTGTAGAACACATCCTGACTGTAGAACACATCCTGACTGTGGAACACATCCTGACTGTGGAACACATTCTGACTGTGGATCATATCCTGACTGTGGAACACATCCTGACTGTAGAACACATCCTGACTGTGGATCACATCCTGACTGTGGAACATATCCTGACTGTAGAACACATCCTGACTGTAGAACACATCCTGAGTGTGGAACACATCATGACTGAGAAACACATCCTGACTGCAGAACACATCCTGACTATCGAACACATCCTGACTGTGGATCACATCCTCAGTGTGAATCACATTCTGACTGTGGAACACATCCTGACTGTCGATCACATCCTTAGTGTGAATCACATTCTGACTGTGGAACACATCCTGACTGTGGAACACATCCTGACTGTAGAACACATCCTGACTGTAGAACACATCCTGACTGTGGAACACATCCTGACTGTAGAACACATTCTGACTGTGGATCATTCCTGACTGTGGAACACATCCTGACTGTGGAACACATCCTAAATGTCGAACACTTTCTGACTGTGGAACACATTTTGACTGCAGAACACATCCTGACTGTGGAACACATCCGGACTGAGGAACACAGCCTGTCAGTAGAACACATCCTGACTGTGGAACACATCCTGACTGTAGAACACATTCTAACTGTGGATCAAACCTGACTGTGGAACACATCCTGACTTCAGAACACATCCTGACTGTGGATCACATTCTGACTGTAGAACACATCCTGAATGTGGAACACATCCTGACTATGGAACACATCCTGAATGTAGAACACATCCTGACTAGCGAACACATCCTAACTGTGGATCACATCCTGACTGTGAATCACATTCTGACTGTGGAACACATCCTGAATGTAGAACACATCCTGACTATCGAACACATCCTGACTGTGGATCACATCCTTAATGTGAATCACATTCTGACTGTGGAGCACATCCTGACTGTGGATCACATCCTGACTGTGGAACACATCCTGACTGTGGATCACATCCTGACTGTGGATCACATTCTGACTGTAGAACATATCCTGACTTTGGAACACATCCTGCCTGTGGATCACATCCTTACTGTGAATCACATTCTGACTGTGGAACACATCCTGACTGTGGATCACATCCTGACTGTGGAACACATTTTGACTGCAGAACACATCCTGACTGTAGAACACATCCTGACATGTAGAACAATCCTGACTGTGGAAAACATCCTGACTTTAGAACACATCCTGACTGTGGATCACATCCTGACTGAGGAACACATCCTGACTGTAGAACACATCCTGACTATCGAACACATCCTGACTGTGGATCACATCCTTAGTGTGAATCACATTCTGACTGTGGAACACATCCTGACTGTGGATCACATCCTTGGTGTGAATCACATTCTGACTGTGGAACCCATCCTGACTGTGGATCACATCCTGACTGTGGAACACATCCTGACTGTAGAACACATCCTGACTGTAGAACACATCCTGACTGTGGAACACATCCTGACTGTAGAACACATTCTGACTGTGGATCAATCCTGACTGTGGAACACATCCTGACTGTAGAACACATCCTGACTGTGGATCACGTCCTGACTGTGGATCACATCCTGACTGTAGAACACATCCTGACTGTAGAACACATCCTGACTGTGGAACATATCCTGACTGTAGAACACATCCTGACTGTAGAACACATCCTGAGTTTGGAACACATCATGACTGAGAAACACATCCTGACTGCAGAACACATCCTGACTATCGAACACATCCTGACTGTGGATCACATCCTCAGTGTGAATCACATTCTGACTGTGGAACACATCCTGACTGTCGATCACATTCTTAGTGTGAATCACATTCTGACTGTGGAACACATCCTGACTGTGGATCACATCCTCAGTGTGAATCACATTCTGACTGTGGAACACATCCTGACTGTCGATCACATCCTTAGTGTGAATCACATTCTGACTGTGGAACACATCCTGACTGTGGAACACATCCTGACTGTAGAACACATTCTGACTGTGGATCAATCCTGACTGTGGAACACATCCTGACTTCAGAACACATCCTGACTGTGGATCACATCCTGACTGTAGAACACATCCTGACTGTGGAACACATCCTGACTGTGGAACACATCCTAAATGTCGAACACTTTCTGACTGTGGAACACTTTCTGACTGTGGAACACATTTTGACTGCAGAACACATCCTGACTGTGGAACACATCCGGACTGAGGAACACAGCCTCTCAGTAGAACACATCCTGACTATCGAACACATCATGACTGCAGAACACATCCTGACTGTAGAACACATCCTGAATGTGGAACACATCCTGACTATGGAACACATCCTGAATGTAGAACACATCCTGACTAGCGAACACATCCTAACTGTGGATCACATCCTGACTGTGAATCACATTCTGACTGTGGAACACATCCTGAATGTAGAACGCATCCTGACTAGCGAACACATCCTGACTTTGGATCACATTCTGACTGTAGAACATATCCTGACTTTGGAACACATCCTGCCTGTGGAACACATCCTGACTGTCGAACACATCATGACTGTGGATCATATCCTGACTGTGGATCACATGCTGCCTGTGGAACACATCCTGACTGTGGATCACATCCTTACTGTGGAACACATCCTGACTGTCGAACACATCCTGACTGTGGAACATATCCAGACTGAGGAACACATCCTGACAGTAGAACACATCCTGAGTGTGGAACACATCATGACTGCAGAACACATCCTGACTGTAGAACACATCCTGAATGTGGAACACATCATGACTGTAGAACACATCCTGACTGTAGAACATATCCTGACTGTGGAACACATCCTGACTGTAGAACATATCCTGACTGTAGAACACATCATGACTGAGGAACACATCCTGACTGTAGAACACATCCTGACTATCGAACACATCCTGACTGTGGATCACATCCTTAGTGAGAATCACATTCTGACTGTGGAACACATCCTGACTGTGGATCACATCCTGACTGTAGAACACATCCTGACTGTAGAAAACATCCTGACTGTGGAACACATCCTGACTGTAGAACACATTCTGACTGTGGATCAATCCTGACTGTGGAACACATCCTGACTGTAGAACACATCCTGACTGTGGATCACATCCTGACTGTAGAACACATCATGACTGAGGAACACATCCTGACTGTAGAACACATCCTGACTATCGAACACATCCTGACTGTGGATCACATCCTCAGTGTGAATCACATTCTGACTGTGGAACACATCCTGACTGTGGATCACATCCTGACTGTGGAACACATCCTGACTGTAGAACACATCCTGACTGTAGAACACATCCTGACTGTGGAACACATCCTGACTGTGGAACACATCCTGACTGTAGAACACATTCTGACTGTGGATCAATCCTGACTGTGGAACACATCCTGACTTCAGAACACATCCTGACTGTAGAACACATCCTGACTGTGGAACACATCCTGACTGTGGAACACATCCTGACTGTCGAACACATTCTGACTGTGGAACATATTTTGACTGCACAACACATCCTGACTGTGGAACACATCCGGACTGAGGAACACAGCCTGTCAGTAGAACACATCCTGACTGTCGAACACATCCTGAACGTGGAACACATCCTGACTATGGAACACATCCTGAATGTAGAACACATCCTGACTAGCGAACACATCCTGACTGTGGATCACATCCTGACTGTGAATCACATTCTGACTGTGGAACACATCCTGAATGTAGAACACATCCTGACTATCGAACACATCCTGACTGTGGATCACATCCTTAATGTGAATCACATTCTGACTGTGGAGCACATCCTGACTGTGGATCACATCCTGACTGTGGAACACATCCTGACTGTGGATCACATCCTGACTGTGGATCACATTCTGACTGTAGAACATATCCTGACTTTGGAACACATCCTGCCTGTGGAACACATCCTGACTATCGAACACATCATGACTGTGGATCACATCCTGACTGTGGATCACATGCTGCCTGTGGAACACATCCTGACTGTGGATCACATCCTTACTGTGGAACACATCCTTACTGTAGAACACATCCTGACTGTGGAACACATCCTGACTGCAGAACACATCCTGCTTGTGGAACACATCCTGACTATGGAGCACATCCTGACTGTAGCACACATCCTGACTGTGGAACACATCCTGACTGTAGAACACATCCTGACTGTAGAACACATCCTGACTGTGGAACAAACCCTGACTGTGCAACACATCCTGACTGTGGATCACATCCTGACTGTAGAACACATCCTGACTGTGGAACACATCCTGACTGTAGAACATATTCTGACTGTGGAACCCATCCTGACTGCAGAACATATCCTGACAGTAGCACACATCCTGACTTTGGAACACATCCTGACTGTAGAAGATATCCTGACTGTTGAACATATTCTGACTGTAGAACACATCCTGACTGTGGAAAACATCCTGACTGTAGAACACATCCTGACTGTGGAACACATCCTGACTGTGGATCACATCCTGACTGTAGAACACATTCTGACTGTGGAACACATCCTGACTGTGGAACACATCCTGACTGTGGAACACATCCTGACTGTCGAACACATTCTGACTGTGGAACATATTTTGACTGCAGAACACATCCTGACTGTGGAACACATCCAGACTGAGGAACACAGCCTGTCAGTAGAACACATCCTGACTGTCGAACACATCATGACTGCAGAACACATCCTGACTGTAGAACACATCCTGAACGTGGAACACATCCTGACTATGGAACACATCCTGAATGTAGAACACATCCTGACTAGCGAACACATCCTGACTGTGGATCACATCCTTAATGTGAATCACATTCTGACTGTGGAGCACATCCTGACTGTGGATCACATCCTGACTGTGGAACACATCCTGACTGTGGATCACATCCTGACTGTGGATCACATTCTGACTGTAGAACATATCCTGACTTTGGAACACATCCTGCCTGTGGAACACATCCTGACTATCGAACACATCATGACTGTGGATCACATCCTGACTGTGGATCACATGCTGCCTGTGGAACACATCCTGACTGTGGAACACATCCTGACTGTGGATCACATCCTGACTGTGGAACACATCCTGTCTGTGGAACACATCCTGATTGTGGAACAAATCCTGACTGTGGATCACATCCTGACTGTAGAACACATCCTGACTGTGGAAAACATCCTGACTGTGGATCACATCCTGACTGTAGAACACACCCTGACTGTGGAACACATCCTATTGTGGAACACATCCTATTGTGGAACACATCCTGACTGTGGAACACATCCTGACTGGAGAACACATCCTGACTGTGGAACACATCCTGACTCTGGAACACATCCTGACTGTGGAACACATTCTGAATGGGGAGCACAATCTGACTGCAGAACATATCCTGACTGTAGAACACATCCTGACTATGGAACACCTCCTGACTGTAGAAGATATCCTGACTGTGGAACATATCCTGACTGTAGAACACATCCTGACTGTGGAACACATCCTGACTGTAGAACACATCCTGACTGTGGAACACATCCTGACTGTAGAACACATCCTGACTGTGGAACACATCCTGACTGTAGAACACATGCTGACTGTGGAACAAATTCTGAATGTGGATCACATTCTTACTGTAGAACACATCCTGACTGTGGAACACATCCTGACTGTAGACCACATGCTGACTGTGGAACACATTCTGACTGTGGATGACATTCTGACTGTAGAACACATCCTGACTGTGGAACACATCCTGACTGTACAACATATTCTGACTGTAGAACACATCCTGACTGTAGAACACATCCTGACTATGGAACATATCCTGACTGTGGAACAAATCCTGAGTGTGGAACACATCCTGACTGTAGAACACAACCTGACTGTGGATCACATCCTGACTGTGGAACACATCCTGACTGTAGAACACATTCTGACTGTGGAACACATCCTGACTCTGGAACACATCCTGACTGGTTCACATCCATACTGTGGATCATATTCTGACTGTGGATCGCATCATGACCGTGGCTCAAATCCTGACTGTAGAACACATCCTGACTGTAGAACACATCCTGACTGTAGAACACATCCTGACTGTGGAACAAACCCTGACTGTGCAACACATCCTGACTGTGGATCACATCCTGACTGTAGAACACATCCTGACTGTGGGACACATCCTGTCTGTAGATCACATCCTGATTGTGGATCAAACCTGACTGTGGAACACATCCTGACTGTCGAACATACCTGACTGTGGGACACATCCTGACTGTGGAAAATATCTTGACTTTAGAACACATCCTGACTGTGGATCACTTCCTGACTGAGGAACACATCCTGACTGCAGAACACATCCTGACTGTGGAACACATCCTGACTGTAGAACACACCTTGACTGTAGAATACATCCTCACTGTGGATCATATCCTGACTGTGGAACACATCCTGATTGTGGAACACATCCTGACTGTGGAACACATCCTGACCGTGGAAGACAACCTGACTGCAGAACACATCCTGATTGTGGAACACATCCTGACTATGGAACACATCCTGACTGTAGAACACATCCTGACTGTGGAACACATCCTGACTGTAGAACATATTCTGACTGTGGAACCCATCCTGACTGCAGAACATATCCTGACAGTAGAACACATCCTGACTTTGGAACACATCCTGACTGTAGAAGATATCCTGACTGTTGAACATATTCTGACTGTAGAACACATCCTGACTGTGGAAAATATCCTGACTGTAGAACACATCCTGACTGTGGAACACATCCTGACTGTGGATCACATCCTGACTGTAGAACACATTCTGACTGTGGAACACATCCTGACTGTGGAACACATCCTTGCTGTGGAACAAATCCTGACTGTGGAACACATCCTGACTGTAGAACACATCCTGACTCTGGAACACATCCTGACTGTGGAACACATCCTGACTGTAGAACATATCCTGACTGTAGAACACATCCTGACTGCAGAACACATCCTGACTGTGGAACACATCCTGACTGCAGAACACATCCTGACTGTGGAACATATCCTGACTGTAGAACACATCCTGACTGTGGAACATATCCTGACTGTAGAACACATCCTGACTGCAGAACATATCCTGACTGTAGAACACATCCTGACTGCAGAACACATCCTGACTGTGGAACACATCCTGACTCTGGAACACATCCTGACTGCAGAACACATCCTGACTGTGGATCACATCATGACTGTGGATCACATTCTGACTGTAGAACATATCCTGACTTTGGAACATATCCTGACTTTGGAACACATCCTGCCTGTGGAACAAATCCTGACTGTAGAACACATCATGACTGTGGATCACATCCTGACTGTGGATCGCATCCGGCCTGTGGAACACATCCTGTCTGTAGAACACATCCTGATTGTAGAACATTTCCTGACTGTAGAACATATCCTGACTGTGGATCACATGCTGCCTGTGGAACACATGCTGACTGTGGATCACATCCTTACTGTGGAATACATCCTGACTGTAGAACACATCCTGACTATAGAACACATCCTGACTGTGGAACACAGCCTGACTGTGGAACACATCCTGACTGTAGAACACATGCTGAGTGTGGAACACATTCTGACTGTGGATGACATTCTGACTGTAGAACACATCCTGACTGTGGAACACATCCTGACTGTACAATAAATTCTGACTGTAGAACACATCCTGACTGTAGAACATATCCTGACTGTGGAACAAATCCTGAGTTTGGAACACATCCTGACTGTAGAACACATTCTGACAGTAGAACACATCCTGACTCTGGAACACATCCTGACTGGTTCACATCCATACTGTGGATCACATTCTGACTGTGGAACACATCCTGACCGTGGCTCAAATCCTGACTGCAGAAAACATCCTGACTGTAGAACACATCCTGACTGTGGATCGCATCATGACCGTGGCTCAAATCCTGACTGTAGAAAACATCCTGACTGTAGAACACATCCTGACTGTAGAACACATCCTGACTGTGGAAAAAACCGTGAGTGTGCAACACATCCTGACTGTGGATCACATCCTGACTGTAGAACACATCCTGACTGTGGGACACATCCTGTCTGTAGATCACATCCTGATTGTGGATCAAACCTGACTGTGGAACACATCCTGACTGTCGAACATACCTGACTGTAGGACACATCCTGACTGTGGAAAACATCTTGACTTCAGAACACATCCTGACTGTGGATCACTTCCTGACTGAGGAACACATCCTGACTGTGGAACATATCCTGACTGTTGAACACATCATGACTGTAGGACATATCCTGACTGCAGAACACATCCTGACTGTGGAACACATCCTGACTGTGGAACACACCTTGACTGTAGAATACATCCTCACTGTGGATCATATCCTGACTGTGGAACACATCCTGATTGTGGAAAACATCCTGACTGTGGAACACATCCTGACCGTGGAAGACAACCTGACTGCAGAACACATCCTGACTGCAGAACACATCCTGACTGTGGAACATATCCTGACTGTAGAACACATTCTGACTGTGGAACATATCCTGACTGTAGAACACATCCTGACTGCAGAACATATCCTGACTGTAGAACACATCCTGACTGCAGAACACATCCTGACTGTGGAACACATCCTGACTGCGGAACACATCCTGACTGTAGAACACATCCTGACTGCAGAACACATCCTGACTGTGGATCACATCATGACTGTGGATCTCATTCTGACTGTAGAACATATCCTGACTTTGGAACACATCCTGCCTGTGGAACAAATCCTGACTGTAGAACACATCATGACTGTGGATCACATCCTGACTGTGGATCGCATCCGGCCTGTGGAACACATCCTGTCTGTAGAACACATCCTGATTGTAGAACATTTCCTGACTGTAGAACACATCCTGACTGTGGATCACATGCTGCCTGTGGAACACATGCTGACTGTGGATCACATCCTTACTGTGGAATACATCATGACTGTAGAACACATCCTGACTGTAGAACATATCCTGACTGTGGAACACATCCTGACTGTAGAACATATCCTGACTAGAACACATCATGACTGAGGAACACATCCTGACTGTAGAACACATCCTGACTATCGAACACATCCTGACTGTGGATCACATCCTTAGTGAGAATCACATTCTGACTGTGGAACACATCCTGACTGTGGATCACATCCTGACTGTGGAACACATCCTGACTGTAGAACACATCCTGACTGTAGAAAACATCCTGACTGTGGAACACATCCTGATTGTAGAACACATTCTGACTGTGGATCAATCCTGACTGTGGAACACATCCTGACTGTAGAACACATCCTGACTGTGGATCACATCCTGACTGTAGAACACATCCTGACTGTAGAACACATCCTGACTGTGGAACATATCCTGACTGTAGAACACATCCTGACTGTAGAACACATCCTGAGTGTGGAACACATCATGACTGAGGAACACATCCTGACTGTAGAACACATCCTGACTATCGAACACATCCTGACTGTGGATCACATCCTCAGTGTGAATCACATTCTGACTGTGGAACACATCCTGACTGTCGATCACATCCTTAGTGTGAATCACATTCTGACTGTGGAACACATCCTGACTGTGGATCACATCCTGACTGTGGAACACATCCTGACTGTAGAACACATCCTGACTGTAGAACACATCCTGACTGTAGAACACATCCTGACTGTGGAACACATCCTGACTGTAGAACACATTCTGACTGTGGATCAATCCTGACTGTGGAACACATCCTGACTTCAGAACACATCCTGACTGTAGAACACATCCTGACTGTGGAACACATCCTGACTGTGGAACACATCCTGACTGTCGAACACATTCTGACTGTGGAACATATTTTGACTGCAGAACACATCCTGACTGTGGAACACATCCGGACTGAGGAACACAGCCTGTCAGTAGAACACATCCTGACTGTCGAACACATCCTGAACGTGGAACACATCCTGACTATGGAACACATCCTGAATGTAGAACACATCCTGACTAGCGAACACATCCTGACTGTGGATCACATCCTGACTGTGAATCACATTCTGACTGTGGAACACATCCTGAATGTAGAACACATCCTGACTATCGAACACATCCTGACTGTGGATCACATCCTTAATGTGAATCACATTCTGACTGTGGAGCACATCCTGACTGTGGATCACATCCTGACAGTGGAACACATCCTGACTGTGGATCACATCCTGACTGTGGATCACATTCTGACTGTAGAACATATCCTGACTTTGGAACACATCCTGCCTGTGGAACACATCCTGACTATCGAACACATCATGACTGTGGATCACATCCTGACTGTGGATCACATGCTGCCTGTGGAACACATCCTGACTGTGGATCACATCCTTACTGTGGAACACATCCTTACTGTAGAACACATCCTGACTGTGGAACACATCCTGACTGCAGAACACATCCTGATTGTGGAACACATCCTGACTATGGAACACATCCTGACTGTAGCACACATCCTGACTGTGGAACACATCCTGACTGTAGAACACATTCTGACTGTGGAACACATCCTGACTCTGGAACACATCCTGACTGGTTCACATCCATACTGTGGATCATATTCTGACTGTGGATTGCATCATGACCGTGGCTCAAATCCTGACTGTAGAAAACATCCTGACTGTAGAACACATCCTGACTGTAGAACACATCCTGACTGTGGAACAAACCCTGACTGTGCAACACATCCTGACTGTGGATCACATCCTGACTGTAGAACACATCCTGACTGTGGAACACATCCTGACTGTAGAACATATTCTGACTGTGGAACCCATCCTGACTGCAGAACATATCCTGACAGTAGCACACATCCTGACTTTGGAACACATCCTGACAGTAGAAGATATCCTGACTGTTGAACATATTCTGACTGTAGAACACATCCTGACTGTGGAAAACATCCTGACTGTAGAACACATCCTGACTGTGGAACACATCCTGACTGTGGATCACATCCTGACTGTAGAACACATTCTGACTGTGGAACACATCCTGACTGTGGAACACATCCTGACTGTGGAACACATTCTGACTGTCGAACACATTCTAACTGTGGAACATATTTTGACTGCAGAACACATCCTGACTGTGGAACACATCCGGACTGAGGAACACAGCCTGTCAGTAGAACACATCCTGACTGTCGAACACATCATGACTGCAGAACACATCCTGACTGTAGAACACATCCTGAACGTGGAACACATCCTGACTATGGAACACATCCTGACTAGCGAACACATCCTGACTGTGGATCACATCCTTAATGTGAATCACATTCTGACTGTGGAGCACATCCTGACTGTGGATCACATCCTGACTGTGGAACACATCCTGACTGTGGATCACATCCTGACTGTGGATCACATTCTGACTGTAGAACATATCCTGACTTTGGAACACATCCTGCCTGTGGAACACATCCTGACTATCGAACACATCATGACTGTGGATCACATCCTGACTGTGGATCACATGCTGCCTGTGGAACACATCCTGACTGTGGAACACATCCTGACTGTGGATCACATCCTGACTGTGGAACACATCCTGTCTGTGGAACACATCCTGATTGTGGAACAAATCCTGACTGTGGATCACATCCTGACTGTAGAACACATCCTGACTGCGGAAAACATCCTGACTGTGGATCACATCCTGACTGTAAAACACATCCTGACTGTGGAACACATCCTATTGTGGAACACATCCTGACTGTGGAACACATCCTGACTGGAGAACACATCCTGACTGTGGAACACATCCTGACTCTGGAACACATCCTGACTGTGGAACACATTCTGAATGGGGAGCACATCCTGACTGCAGAACATATCCTGACTGTAGAACACATCCTGACTATGGAACACCTCCTGACTGTAGAAGATATCCTGACTGTGGAACATATCCTGACTGTAGAGCACATCCTGACTGTAGAACACATCCTGACTGTGGAACACATCCTGACTGTAGAACACATCCTGACTGTGGAACACATCCTGACTGTAGAACACATCCTGACTGTGGAACACATCCTGACTGTAGAACACATGCTGACTGTGGAACAAATTCTGAATGTGGATCACATTCTTACTGTAGAACACATCCTGACTGTGGAACACATCCTGACTGTAGACCACATGCTGACTGTGGAACACATTCTGACTGTGGATGACATTCTGACTGTAGAACACATCCTGACTGTGGAACACATCCTGACTGTACAACACATTCTGACTGTAGAACACATCCTGACTGTAGAACACATCCTGACTATGGAACATATCCTGACTGTGGAACAAATCCTGAGTGTGGAACACATCCTGACTGTAGAACACAACCTGACTGTGGATCACATCCTGACTGTGGAACACATCCTGACTGTAGAACACATTCTGACTGTGGAACACATCCTGACTCTGGAACACATCCTGACTGGTTCACATCCATACTGTGGATCATATTCTGAATGTGGATCGCATCATGACCGTGGCTCAAATCCTGACTGTAGAAAACATCCTGACTGTAGAACACATCCTGACTGTAGAACACATCCTGACTGTGGAACAAACCCTGACTGTGCAACACATCCTGACTGTGGATCACATCCTGACTGTAGAACACATCCTGACTGTGGGACACATCCTGTCTGTAGATCACATCTTGATTGTGGATCAAACCTGACTGTGGAACACATCCTGACTGTCGAACATACCTGACTGTGGGACACATCCTGACTGTGGAAAACATCTTGACTTTAGAAGACATCCTGACTGTGGATCACTTCCTGACTGAGGAACACATCCTGACTGTAGAACACATTCTGACTGTGGAACACATCCTGACTCTGGAACACATCCTGACTGGTTCACATCCATACTGTGGATCATATTCTGACTTTGGATAGCATCATGACCGTGGCTCAAATCCTGACTGTAGAAAACATCCTGACTGTAGAACACATCCTGACTGTAGAACACATCCTGACTGTGGAACAAACCGTGACTGTGCAACACATCCTGACTGTGGATCACATCCTGACTGTAGAACACATCCTGACTGTGGGACACATCCTGTCTGTAGATCACATCCTGATTGTGGATCAAACCTGACTGTGGAACACATCCTGACTGTCGAACATACCTGAGTGTGGGACACATCCTGACTGTGGAAAACATCTTCACTTTAGAACACATCCTGACTGTGGATCACTTCCTGACTGAGGAACACATCCTGACTGCAGAACACATCCTGACTGTGGAACACATCCTGACTGTAGAACACACCTTGACTGTAGAATACATCCTCACTGTGGATCATATCCTGACTCTGGAACACATCCTGATTGTGGAACACATCCTGACTGTGGAACACATCCTGACCGTGGAAGACAACCTGACTGCAGAACACATCCTGATTGTGGAACACATCCTGACTATGGAACACATCCTGACTGTAGAACACATCCTGACTGTGGAACACATCCTGACTGTAGAACATATTCTGACTGTGGAACCCATCCTGACTGCAGAACATATCCTGACAGTAGAACACATCCTGACTTTGGAACACATCCTGACTGTAGAAGATATCCTGACGGTTGAACATATTCTGACTGTAGAACACATCCTGACTGTGGAAAACATCCTGACTGTAGAACACATCCTGACTGTGGAACACATCCTGACTGTGGATCACATCCTGACTGTAGAACACATTCTGACTGTGGAACACATCCTGACTGTGGAACACATCCTGACTGTAGAACACATCCTGGCTGTGGAACAAATCCTGACTGTGGAACACATCCTGACTGTAGAACACATCCTGACTCTGGAACACATCCTGACTGTGGAACACATCCTGACTGTAGAACATATCCTGACTGTAGAACACATCCTGACTGTAGAACACATGCTGACTGTGGAACACATTCTGACTGTGGATGACATTCTGACTGCAGAACACATCCTGACTGTGGAACACATCCTGACTGTACAATAAATTCTGACTGTAGAACACATCCTGACTGTAGAACATATCCTGACTGTGGAACAAATCCTGAGTTTGGAACACATCCTGACTGTAGAACACATTCTGACAGTAGAACACATCCTGACTCTGGAACACATCCTGACTGGTTCACATCCATACTGTGGATCACATTCTGACTGTGGAACACATCCTGACCGTGGCTCCAAATCCTGACTGCAGAAAACATCCTGACTGTAGAACACATCCTGACTGTGGATCGCATCATGACCGTGGCTCAAATCCTAGGACTGTAGAAAACATCCTGACTGTAGAACACATCCTGACTGTAGAACACATCCTGACTGTGGAAAAAACCGTGACTGTGCAACACATCCTGACTGTGGATCACATCCTGACTGTAGAACACATCCTGACTGTGGGACACATCCTGTCTGTAGATCACATCCTGATTGTGGATCAAACCTGACTGTGGAACACATCCTGACTGTCGAACATACCTGACTGTAGGACACATCCTGACTGTGGAAAACATCTTGACTTCAGAACACATCCTGACTGTGGATCACTTCCTGACTGAGGAACACATCCTGACTGTGGAACATATCCTGACTGTTGAACACATCATGACTGTAGGACATATCCTGACTGCAGAACACATCCTGACTGTGGAACACATCCTGACTGTGGAACACACCTTGACTGTAGAATACATCCTCACTGTGGATCATATCCTGACTGTGGAACACATCCTGATTGTGGAACACATCCTGACTGTGGAACACATCCTGACCGTGGAAGACAACCTGACTGCAGAACACATCCTGACTGCAGAACACATCCTGACTGTGGAACATATCCTGACTGTAGAACACATTCTGACTGTGGAACATATCCTGACTGTAGAACACATCCTGACTGCAGAACATATCCTGACTGTAGAACACATCCTGACTGCAGAACACATCCTGACTGTGGAACACATCCTGACTGCGGAACACATCCTGACTGTAGAACACATCCTGACTGCAGAACACATCCTGACTGTGGATCACATCATGACTGTGGATCTCATTCTGACTGTAGAACATATCCTGACTTTGGAACACATCCTGCCTGTGGAACAAATCCTGACTGTAGAACACATCATGACTGTGGATCACATCCTGACTGTGGATCGCATCCGGCCTGTGGAACACATCCTGTCTGTAGAACACATCCTGATTGTAGAACATTTCCTGACTGTAGAACACATCCTGACTGTGGATCACATGCTGCCTGTGGAACACATGCTGACTGTGGATCACATCCTTACTGTGGAATACATCCTGACTGTAGAACACATCCTGACTATAGAACACATCCTGACTGTGGAACACATCCTGACTGTGGAACACATCCTGACTGTAGAACACATGCTGACTGTGGAACACATTCTGACTGTGGATGACATTCTGACTGTAGAACACATCCTGACTGTGGAACACATCCTGACTGTACAATACATTCTGACTGTAGAACACATCCTGACTGTAGAACATATCCTGACTGTGGAACAAATCCTGAGTTTGGAACACATCCTGACTGTAGAACACATTCTGACAGTAGAACACATCCTGACTCTGGAACACATCCTGACTGGTTCACATCCATACTGTGGATCACATTCTGACTGTGGAACACATCCTGACCGTGGCTCAAATCCTGACTGCAGAAAACATCCTGACTGTAGAACATCTCCTGACTGTGGATCGCATCATGACCGTGGCTCAAATCCTGACTGTAGAAAACATCCTGACTGTAGAACACATCCTGACTGTAGAACACATCCTGACTGTGGAACAAACTGTGACTGTGCAACACATCCTGACTGGATCACATCCTGACTGTAGAACACATCCTGACTGTGGGACACATCCTGTCTGTAGATCACATCCTGATTGTGGATCAAACCTGACTGTGGAACACATCCTGACTATCGAACATACCTGACTGTAGGACACATCCTGACTGTGGAAAACATCTTGACTTTAGAACACATCCTGACTGTGGATCACTTCCTGACTGAGGAACACATCCTGACTGTGGAACATATCCTGACTGTTGAACACATCATGACTGTAGGACACATCCTGACTGCAGAACACATCCTGACTGTGGTACACATTCTGACTGTGGAACACACCTTGACTGTAGAATACATCCTCACTGTGGATCATATCCTGACTGTGCATCACATCCTGACTGTGGAACATATCCTGACTGTAGAACACATCCTGACTGTGGATCACATCCTGACTGTAGAACATATCCTGACTGTGGATCACATCCTGACTGTTGAACACATCCTGACTGCAGAACACACCCTGACTGAGGAACATATCCTGACTGTGGATCACATCCTGACTGTGGATCGCATCCTGACTGTGGATCACATCCTGACTGTAGAACACATCCTGACTGTAGAATACATCCTGACTGTAGAACAAATTCTGACTGTAGAACACATCCTGACTGTCGAACACATCCTGATGTCGAACACCTCCTGACTGTGGAACATATCCTGACAGTGGATCACATCCTGACTGTGGATCACATCCTGACTGTGGAACACATCCTGACTGAGAATTACATCCTGACTGTGGATCACACCCTGACTGTCGAACACATCCTGACTGTGGATCATATCCTGACTGTGGAACACATCCTGACTGTGGAACACATCCTGACTGTAGAACACATCCTGACAGTAGAACACATCCTTAATGTAGAACACATCCTGCTGTCGAACACCTCCTGACTCTGGAACAATCCTGACTGTGGATCACATCCTGACTGTGGATCACATCCTGAATGTGGAATATATCCTAATTGTAGATCACATCCTGACTGTGCAACACATCCGGACTGTCGAACACATCCTGACTGTGGAACACATCCTGACTGTGGATCACATCCTGACTGTGGAACATATCCTGACTGCAGAACACACACTGACTGAGGAACATATCCTGACTGTGGATAAATTGCTGACTGTGGAACACATCCTGACTGTCGAACACATCCTGACGGTAGAACACATCCTGACGGTAGAACACATCCTGACTGTTGAATTCATCCTGACAGTAGAACATATCCTGACAGTAGAACACATCCTGACTGTAGAACACATCCTGACTGTGGAACATATCCTGACTGTAGAACACATCCTGACTGCAGAACATATCCTGACTGTAGAACACATCCTGACTGCAGAACACATGCTGACTGTGGAACACATCCTGACTGCGGAACACATCCTGACTGTAGAACACATCCTGACTGCAGAACACATCCTGACTGTGGAACATATCCTGACTGTTGAACACATCATGACTGTAGGACATATCCTGACTGCAGAACACATCCTGACTGTGGAACACATCCTGACTGTGGAACACACCTTGACTGTAGAATACATCCTCACTGTGGATCATATCCTGACTGTGGAACACATCCTGATTGTGGAACACATCCTGACTGTGGAACACATCCTGACTGTGGAACATATCCTGACTGTAGAACACATCCTGACTGTGGAACATATCCTGACTGTAGAACACATCCTGACTGCAGAACACATCCTGACTGTGGAACATATCCTGACTGTAGAACACATCCTGACTGTGGAACATATCCTGACTGTAGAACACATCCTGACTGCAGAACATATCCTGACTGTAGAACACATCCTGACTGCAGAACACATCCTGACTGTGGAACACATCCTGACTGCGGAACACATGCTGACTGTGGAACACATCCTGACTGCGGAACACATCCTGACTGTAGAACACATCCTGACTGCAGAACACATCCTGACTGTGGAACATATCCTGACTGTTGAACACATCATGACTGTAGGACATATCCTGACTGCAGAACACATCCTGACTGTGGAACACATCCTGACTGTGGAACACACCTTGACTGTAGAATACATCCTCACTGTGGATCATATCCTGACTGTGGAACACATCCTGATTGTGGAACACATCCTGACTGTGGAACACATCCTGACCGTGGAAGACAACCTGACTGCAGAACACATCCTGACTGCAGAACACATCCTGACTGTGGAACATATCCTGACTGTAGAACACATCCTGACTGTGGAACATATCCTGACTGTAGAACACATCCTGACTGCAGAACATATCCTGACTGTAGAACACATCCTGACTGCAGAACACATCCTGACTGTGGAACACATACTGACTGCGGAACACATCCTGACTGTGGAACACATCCTGACTGCAGAACACATCCTGACTGTGGATCACATCATGACTGTGGATCTCATTCTGACTGTAGAACATATCCTGACTTTGGAACACATCCTGCCTGTGGAACAAATCCTGACTGTAGAACACATCATGACTGTGGATCACATCCTGACTGTGGATCGCATCCGGCCTGTGGAACACATCCTGTCTGTAGAACACATCCTGATTGTAGAACATTTCCTGACTGTAGAACACATCCTGACTGTGGATCACATGCTGCCTGTGGAACACATGCTGACTGTGGATCACATCCTTACTGTGGAATACATCCTGACTGTAGAACACATCCTGACTATAGAACACATCCTGACTGTGGAACACATCCTGACTGTGGAACACATCCTGACTGTAGAACACATGCTGACTGTGGAACACATTCTGACTGTGGATGACATTCTGACTGTAGAACACATCCTGACTGTGGAACACATCCTGACTGTACAATACATTCTGACTGTAGAACACATCCTGACTGTAGAACATATCCTGACTGTGGAACAAATCCTGAGTTTGGAACACATCCTGACTGTAGAACACATTCTGACAGTAGAACACATCCTGACTCTGGAACACATCCTGACTGGTTCACATCCATACTGTGGATCACATTCTGACTGTGGAACACATCCTGACCGTGGCTCAAATCCTGACTGCAGAAAACATCCTGACTGTAGAACACATCCTGACTGTGGATCGCATCATGACCGTGGCTCAAATCCTGACTGTAGAAAACATCCTGACTGTAGAACACATCCTGACTGTAGAACACATCCTCACTGTGGAAAAAAACGTGACTGTGCAACACATCCTGACTGTGGATCACATCCTGACTGTAGAACACATCCTGACTGTGGGACACATCCTGTCTGTAGATCACATCCTGATTGTGGATCAAACCTGACTGTGGAACACATCCTGACTGTCGAACATACCTGACTGTAGGACACATCCTGACTGTGGAAAACATCTTGACTTCAGAACACATCCTGCCTGTGGATCACTTCCTGACTGAGGAACACATCCTGACTGTGGAACATATCCTGACTGTTGAACACATCATGACTGTAGGACATATCCTGACTGCAGAACACATCCTGACTGTGGAACACATTCTGACTGTGGAACACACCTTGACTGTAGAATACATCCTCACCGTGGCTCAAATCCTGACTGTAGAAAACATCCTGACTGTAGAACACATCCTGACTGTAGAACACATCCTGACTGTGGAACAAACCGTGACTGTGCAACACATCCTGACTGGATCACATCCTGACTGTAGAACACATCCTGACTGTGGGACACATCCTGTCTGTAGATCACATCCTGATTGTGGATCAAACCTGACTGTGGAACACATCCTGACTGTCGAACATACCTGACTGTAGGACACATCCTGACTGTGGAAAACATCTTGACTTTAGAACACATCCTGACTGTGGATCACTTCCTGACTGAGGAACACATCCTGACTGTGGAACATATCCTGACTGTTGAACACATCATGACTGTAGGACACATCCTGACTGCAGAACACATCCTGACTGTGGTACACATTCTGACTGTGGAACACACCTTGACTGTAGAATACATCCTCACTGTGGATCATATCCTGACTGTGCATCACATCCTGACTGTGGAACATATCCTGACTGTAGAACACATCCTGACTGTGGATCACATCCTGACTGTAGAACATATCCTGACTGTGGATCACATCCTGACTGTTGAACACATCCTGACTGCAGAACACACCCTGACTGAGGAACATATCCTGACTGTGGATCACATCCTGACTGTGGATCGCATCCTGACTGTAGAACACATCCTGACTGTGGATCACATCCTGACTGTGGAACACATCCTGACTGTAGAACACATCCTGACTGTGGAACATATCCTGATTGTAGAAGACATCCTGACTGTAGAAGACATCCTGACTGTGGATCACATCCTGACTGTAGAACATATCCTGACTGTAGAACACATCCTGACTGTCGAACATATCCTGACAGTGGATCATACCCTGACTGTGGAACACATCCTGACTGTGGAACCCATCCTGAATTTGGAACATGTACTGACTGTGGAACACATCATGACAGTGGATCATATCCTGACTTTGGAACACGTCCTGACTGTAGAACACATCCTGACTGTTGAACACATCCTGACAGTAGAACACATCCTGACTGTCGAACACATCCTGATGTCGAACACCTCCTGACTGTGGAACATATCCTGACAGTGGATCACATCCTGACTGTGGATCACATCCTGACTGTGGAACACATCCTGACTGAGAATTACATCCTGACTGTGGATCACACCCTGACTGTAGAATTCATCCTGACTGTAGAACATATCCTGACTGCAGAACACACACTGACTGAGGAACATATCCTGACTGTGGATAAATTGCTGACTGTGGAACACATCCTGACTGTCGAACACATCCTGACTGTCGAACACATCCTGACGGTAGAACACATCCTGACTGTTGAATTCATCCTGACTGTAGAACATATCCTGACAGTAGAACACATCCTGACTGTGGAACACATCCTGACTGTGGAACACATCCTGACTGTGGAATACATCCTGACTGTAGAACACATCCTAACTGTCGAACACATCCTGACTGTAGAACACATCCTGACTGTGGAACATATCCTGACTGTGGATCACATCCTGACTGTGGATCACATCCTGACTGTGGAACACATCCTGACTGTAGAACACATCCTGACTATAGAACACATCCTGACTGTGGAACACATCCTGACTGTGGAACACAGCCTGACTGTGGAACACATCCTGACTGTAGAACACATGCTGACTGTGGAACACATTCTGACTGTGGATGACATTCTGACTGTAGAACACATCCTGACTGTGGAACACATCCTGAGTTTGGAACACATTCTGACTGTAGAACACATTCTGACTGTAGAACACATCCTGACAGTAGAACACATTCTGACTGTAGAACACATCCTGATGTCGAACACCTCCTGATTGTGGAACATATCCTAACAGTGGATCACATCCTGACTGTGGATCACATCCTGACTGTGGAACACATCCTGACTGAGGATTACATCCTGACTATGGATCACATCCTGACTGTTGAACACTCCCTGACTGTGGAACATATCCTGACTGTGGTTCACATCCTGACTGTGGATCGCATCGTGACCGTGGATCACATCCTGACTGTGGAACACATCCTAACAGTGGATCACATCCTGACTGTAGAACTCATCCTGACTGTGGAACGCATCCTGACTGTCGTACATATGCTGACTGTCGAACACATCCTGACTGTAGAACTCATCCTGACTGTGGAACATATCCTGACAGTGGAACACATCCTGACTGTAGAACTCATCCTGACTGTGGAACATATACTGACAGTGGAACACATCCTGACAGTAGAACACATCCTGACTGTAGAACACATCCTGATGTCGAACACCTCCTGATTGTGGAACATATCCTAACAGTGGATCACATCCTGACTGTGGAACACATCCTGACTGAGGATTACATCCTGACTGTGGATCACACCCTGACTGTAGAACATATCCTGACTGTGGATCACATCCTGACTTTGGAACACAACCTGACTGCAGAACACACCCTCACTGAGGAACATATCCTGACTGTGGATCAAATCCTGAGTGAGGAACACATCCTGACTGTCGAACACATCCTGACTGTCGAACACATCCTGACTGTAGAACACATCCTGACTGTAGAATTCATCCTGACTGTAGATCATATCCTGACAGTAGAACACATCCTGACTGTGGAACACATCCTGACTGTGGAATACATCTTGACTGTAGAACACTCCCTGACTGTAGAACACATCCTGACTGTGGAACATATCCTGACTGTGGATCACATCCTGACTGTGGATCACATCCTGAATGTGGAATATATCCTAATTGTAGAACACATCCTGACTGTGGAACACATCCTGACTGTCGAACACATCCTGACTGTGGAACACATCCTGACTGTGGATCACATCCTGACTGTGGAACATATCCTGACTGTAGAACACATCCTGACTGTGGATCACATCCTGACTGTGGATCGCATCCTGACTGTGGATCACATCCTGACTGTAGAACACATCCTGACTGTAGAATACATCCTGACTGTAGAACAAATCCTGACTGTAGAACATATCCTGATTGTAGAAGACATCCTGACTGTAGAAGACATCCTGACTGTAGATCACATCCTGACTGTAGAACATATCCTGACTGTAGAACACATCCTGACTGTCGAACACATCCTGACTGTGGATCATACCCTGAGTGTGGAACACATCCTGACTGTGGAACCCATCCTGAATTTGGAAGATGTACTGACTGTGGAACACATCCTGACATTGGATCATATCCTGACTTTGGAACACGTCCTGACTGTGGAACACATCCTGACTGTGGAACACATCCTGACTGCGGATCACATCCTGACTGTGGATCACATACTGACTGTGGAACACACCCTGACTGAGGATCACATCCTGACTGTGGATCACGTCCTGACTGTAGAACACATCCTGACTGTGGATCACATCCTGACTGTAGAACATATCCTGACTATGGATCACATCCTGACTGTTGAACACATCCTGACTGCAGAACACACCCTGACTGAGGAACATATCCTGACTGTGGATCACATCCTGACTGTGGATAACATCATGACTGTGGAACACATCCTGACTGTAGAACAAATCCTGACTGTGGATCACATACTGACTGTGGATCACATCCTGACTGTGGAACACATCCTGACTGTAGAACACATCCTGACTGTGGAACACATCCTGACTATAGAACACATTCTGAGTGTGGAACACATCCTGACTGTAGAACACATCCTGACTTTAGAACACATACTGACTGTGGAACAAATCCTGACTGGAGAACACATCCTGACTGTGGAACATATCCTGACTGTAGAACACATCCTGACTGCAGAACACATCCTGACTGTAGAACACATCCTGACTGTGGAACACATCCTGATTGTAGAACATATCCTGACGGTAGAACACATCCGTACTGTCGAACATGTCCTGACTGTAGAAGACATCCTAACTGTGTATCACATCCTGACTGTAGAACATATCCTGACTGTAGAACACATCATGACTGTCGAACACATCCTGACTGTGGATCATATCCTGACTGTGGAACCCATCCTGACTGTGGAACCCATCCTGAATTTGGAACACGTGCTGACTGTGGAACACATCCTGACAGTGGA
The DNA here is from genome assembly GCF_044704955.1 of Pristiophorus japonicus. Taxonomy (NCBI): domain Eukaryota; kingdom Metazoa; phylum Chordata; class Chondrichthyes; family Pristiophoridae; genus Pristiophorus; species Pristiophorus japonicus. The sequence goes on from NC_091988.1 coordinate 114,174,610, forward strand.
TCATATCTTTACTTTGGAACACGTCCTGACTGTAGAACACATCCTGACTGTGGAACACATCCTGACTGTAGAACACATCCTGACAGTAGAACACATCCTGAATGTAGAACACATCCTGATGTCGAACACCTCCTGACTGTGGAACATATCCTGACAGTGGATCACATCCTGACTGTGGAACATATCCTGACTGCAGAACACACCATGACTGAGGAATATATCCTGACTGTGGATAAATTCCTGACTGTGGAACACATCCTGACTGTCGAACACATCCTGACTGTCGAACACATCCTGACTGTAGAACACATCCTGACTGTAGAATTCATCCTGACTGTAGAACATATACTGACAGTAGAACACATCCTGACTGTGGAACACATCCTGACTGTAGAACACATCCTGACTGTCGAACACATCCTGACTGTAGAACACATCCTGACTGTGGAACATATCCTGACTGTGGATCACATCCTGACTGTGGAACATATCCTGACTGTAGAACACATCCTGACTGTAGAACACATCCTGACTGTGGATCACATCCTGACTGTAGAACATATCCTGACTGTGGATCACATCCTGAATGTGGAACACATCCTGACTGTAGAACAAATCCTGACTGTGGATCACATCCTGACTGTGGAACACATCCTGACTGTGGAACACATCCTGACTGGAGAACACATCCTGACTGTAGAACAAATCCTGACTGTAGAACATATCCTGACTGTGGATCACATCATGACTGTGGAACACATCCTGACTGTAGAACAAATCCTGACTGTGGATCACATCCTGACTGTGGAACACATCCTGACTGTGGAACACATCCTGACTGGAGAACACATCCTGACTGTGGAACACATCCTGACTGTGGAACACACCCTGACTGTGGAACATATCCTAACTGTCGATCACATCCTGACTGTGGATCGCATCCTGAATGTGGATCACATCCTTACTGTAGAACACATCCTGACTGTAGAACAAATCCTGACTGTAGAACACATCCTGACTGTAAAACACATCCTAGTGTGGAACACATCCTGACTGTAGAACACATCCTGACTGTGGAACACATCATGACTGTGGAACAAATCCTGACTGTAGAACACATCCTGACTTTAGAACACAACCTGACTGTGGAACACATCCTGACTGCAGAACACATCCTGATTGTAGAACATATCCTGACTGGGGAACACATCCTGACTGTAGAACACTTCCTGACTGTGGAACTCATCCTGACTGTAGAACACATCCTGACTGTCGAACACATCCTGACTGTGGAACACATCCTGACTGTGGAACATATCCTGACTGTGGATCACATCATGACTGTGGAACACATCCTGACTGTAGAACATATCCTGACTTTATAACACATCCTGACTGTGGAACAAATCCTGACTGTAGAACACATCCTGACTTTAGAACACAACCTGACTGTGGAACACATCCTGACTATAGAACACATCCTGATTGTAGAACATATCCTGACTGTGGAACAAATCCTTACTGGAGAACACATCCTGACTGTCGAACACATCCTGACTGTCGAACACATCCTAACTGGAGAACACATCCTGACTGTGGAACACATCCTGACTGTAGAACACATCTTGACTGTAGAACACATCCTGACTGTGGAACACATCCTGACTGTAGAACACATCCTGACTGTGGAACACATCCTGACTGTAGAACACATCCTGACTGTAAAACCCATCCTGACTGTAGAACACATCCTGACTGTAGAACACATCCTGACTGTAGAACATATCCTGACTATGGAACACATCCTGACTGTAGAACACATCCTGACTGTGGATCACATCCTGACTGTGGAACACATCCTGACTGTAGAACACATCCTGACTGTGGAACACATCCTGACTATGGATCACATCCTGACTGTTGAACACTTCCTGACTGTGGAACATATCCTGACTGTGGTTCACATCCTGACTGTGGATCGCATCGTGACCGTGGATCACATCCTGACTGTGGAACACATCCTAACAGTGGATCACATCCTGACTGTAGAACACATCCTGACTGTGGAACGCATCCTGACTGTCGTACATATGCTGACTGTCGAACACATCCTGACTGTAGAAGTCATCCTGACTGTGGAACATATCCTGACAGTGGAACACATCCTGACAGTAGAACACATCCTGACTGTAGAACACATCCTGATGTCGAACACCTCCTGATTGTGGAACATATCCTAACAGTGGATCACATCCTGACTGTGGAACACATCCTGACTGAGGATTACATCCTGACTGTGGATCACACCCTGACTGTAGAACATATCCTGACTGTGGATCAGATCCTGACTTTGGAACACGACCTGACTGCAGAACACACCCTCACTGAGGAACATATCCTGACTGTGGATCAAATCCTGTGTGAGGAACACATCCTGACTGTCGAACACATCCTGACTGTCGAACACATCCTGACTGTAGAACACATCCTGACTGTGGAACACATCCTGACTGTAGAACACTCCCTGACTGTAGAACACATCCTGACTGTGGAACATATCCTGACTGTGGATCACATCCTGACTTTGGATTACATCCTGACTGTAGAACACTCCCTGACTGTAGAACACATCCTGACTGTGGAACATATCCTGACTGTGGATCACATCCTGACTGTGGATCACATCCTGAATGTGGAATATATCCTAATTGTAGAACACATCCTGACTGTGGAACACATCCTGACTGTCGAACACATCCTGACTGTGGAACACATCCTGACTGTGGATCACATCCTGACTGTGGAACATATCCTGACTGTAGAACACATCCTGACTGTGGATCACATCCTGACTGTAGAACATATCCTGACTATGGATCACATCCTGACTGTTGAACACATCCTGACTGCAGAACACACTCTGACTGAGGAACATATCCTGACTGTGGATCACATCCTGACTGTGGATCGCATCCTGACTGTGGATCACATCCTGACTGTAGAACACATCCTGACTGTGGATCATACCCTGAGTGTGGAACATATCCTGACTGTGGAACCCATCCTGAATTTGGAACATGTACTGACTGTGGAACACATCCTGACATTGGATCATATCCTGACTTTGGAACACATCCTGACTGTGGAACACATCCTGACTGTGGATCACATCCTGACGGTGGAACATATCCTGACTGTAGAACATATCCTGACTATGGATCACATCCTGACTGTAGAACACATCCTGACTGTAGAACAAATCCTGACTGTAGAACATATCCTGACTGTAGAAGACATCCTGACTGTAGAAGACATCCTGACTGTAGAACATATCCTGACTGTAGAACACATCCTGACTGTCGAACACATCCTGACTGTGGATCATACCCTGAGTGTGGTACATATCCTGACTGTGGAACCCATCCTGAATTTGGAACATGTACTGACTGTGGAACACATCCTGACATTGGATCATATCCTGACTTTGGAACACGTCCTGACTGTGGAACACATCCTGACTGTGGAACACATCCTGACTGCGGATCACATCCTGACTGTGGAACACATCCTGACTGAGGATCACATCCTGACTGTGGATCACGTCCTGACTGTAGAACACATCCTGACTGTGGATCACATCCTGACTGTAGAACATATCCTGACTATGGATCACATCCTGACTGTTGAACACATCCTGACTGCAGAACACACCCTGACTGAGGAACATATCCTGACTGTGGATCACATCCTGACTGTGGATAACATCATGACTGTGGAACACATCCTGACTGTAGAACAAATCCTGACTGTAGAACACATCCTGACTGTGGATCAGATCCTGACTGTGGAACACATCCTGACTGTAGAACACATCCTGACTGTGGAACACATCCTGACTGCGGAACACATCCTGACTGCGGAACATATCCTAACTGTAGAACAAATCCTGACTGTAGAACACATCCTGACTATAGAACACATCCTGAGTGTGGAACACATCCTGACTTTAGAACATATCCTGACTGTGGAACAAATCCTGACTGGTGAACACATCCTGACTGTGGAACACATCCTGACTGTAGAACACATCCTGACTGCAGAACACATCCTGACTGTAGAACACATCCTGATTGTAGAACATATCCTGACGGTAGAACACATCCGTACTGTGGAACAAATCCTGACTGGAGAACACATCCTGACTGTCGAACACATCCTGACTGTGGATCATATCCTGACTGTGGAACCCATCCTGACTGTGGAACCCATCCTGAATTTGGAACACGTGCTGACTGTGGAACACATCCTGACAGTGGATCATATCCTTACTTTGGAACACGTCCTGACTGTAGAACACATCCTGACTGTGGAACACATCCTGACTGTGGAACACATCCTGACAGTAGAACACATCCTGACAGTAGAACACATCCTGAATGTCGAACACCTCCTGACTGTGGAACATATCCTGACAGTGGATCACATCCTGACTGCAGAACATATCCTGACTGAGGAATATATCCTGACTGTGGATAAATTCGTGACTGTGGAACACATCCTGACTGTCGAACACATCCTGACTGTCGAACACATCCTGACTGTAGAACACATCCTGACTGTAGAATTCATCCTGACTGTAGAACATATATTGACAGTAGAACACATCCTGACTGTGGAACACATCCTGACTGTGGAATACATCCTGACTGCAGAACACATCCTGACTGTCGAACACATCCTGACTGTAGAACACATCCTGACTGTGGAACATATCCTGACTGTGGATCACATCCTGACTGTGGATCACATCCTGACTGTAGAACACATCCTGACTGTGGAACATACCCTGACTGTAGAACACATCCTGACTGTGGAACATATCCTGACTGCAGAACACATCCTGACTGTGGATCACATCCTGACTGTAGAACATATCCTGACTGTGGATCACATCCTGAATGTGGAATATATCCTAATTGTAGAACACATCCTGACTGTGGAACACATCCTAATTGTAGAACACATCCTGACTGTGGAACACATCCTAATTGTAGAACACATCCTGACTGTGGAACACATCCTGACTGTGGAACACATCCTGACTATGGAACATATCCTGACTGTAGGACACACCCTGACTGTGGATCACATCCTGACTGTAGAACATATCCTGACTGTGGATCACATCCTGACTGTTGAACACATCCTGACTACAGAACACACCCTGACTGAGGATCATATCGTGAATGTGGATCACATCCTGACTGTGGATCGCATCCTTACTGTGGATCACATCCTGACTGTAGAACACATCCTGACTGTAGAATACATCCTGACTGTAGAACAAATCCTGACTGTAGAACATATCCTGACTGTGGATCACATCATGACTGTGGAACACATCCTGACTGTAGAACACATCCTGACTGTGGAACACATCCTGACTGTGGAACACATCCTGACTGTAGAACACATCCTGACAGTAGAACACATCCTGACAGTAGAACACATCCTGAATGTAGAACACATCCTGATGTCGAACACCTCCTGACTGTGGAACATATCCTGACAGTGGATCACATCCTGACTGCAGAACATATCCTGACTGCAGAACACACCCTGACTGAGGAATATATCCTGACTGTGGATAAATTCCTGACTGTGGAACACATCCTGACTGTCGAACACATCCTGACTGTAGAACACATCCTGACTGTAGAATTCATCCTGACTGTAGAACATATACTGACAGTAGAACACATCCTGACTGTGGAACACATCCTGACTGTGGAATACATCCTGACTGTAGAACACATCCTGACTGTCGAACACATCCTGACTGTAGAACACATCCTGACTGTGGAACATATCCTGACTGTGGATCACATCCTGACTGTGGATCACATCCTGACTGTAGAACACATCCTGACTGTGGAACATACCCTGACTGTAGAACACATCCTGACTGTGGAACATATCCTGACTGTAGAACACATCCTGACTGTAGAACACATCCTGACTGTGGATCACATCCTGACTGTGGAACATATCCTGACTGTAGAACACATCCTGGCTGTCGAACACATCCTGACTGTGGATCACATCCTGACTGTAGAACATATCCTGACTGTGGATCACATCCTGAATGTGGAATATATCCTAATTGTAGAACACATCCTGACTGTGGAACACATCCTAATTGTAGAACACATCCTGACTGTGGAACACATCCTGACTGTGGATCACATCCTGACTATGGAACATATCCTGACTGTAGGACACACCCTGACTGTGGATCACATCCTGACTGTAGAACATATCCGGACTGTGGATCACATCCTGACTGTTGAACACATCCTGACTACAGAACACACCCTGACTGAGGATCATATCGTGAATGTGGATCACATCCTGACTGTGGATCGCATCGTTACTGTGGATCACATCCTGACTGTAGAACACATCCTGACTGTAGAATACATCCTGACTGTAGAACAAATCCTGACTGTAGAACATATCCTGACTGTGGATCACATCATGACTGTGGAACACATCCTGACTGTAGAACAAATCCTGACTGTGGATCACATCCTGACTGTGGAACACATCCTGACTGTGGAACACATCCTGACTGGAGAACACATCCTGACTGTGGAACACATCCTGACTGTGGAACACACCCTGACTGTGGAACATATCCTAACTGTCGATCACATCCTGACTGTGGATCGCATCCTGAATGTGGATCACATCCTTACTGTAGAACACATCCTGACTGTAGAACAAATCCTGACTGTAGAACACATCCTGACTGTAGAACACATCCTAGTGTGGAACACATCCTGACTGTAGAACACATCCTGACTTTAGAACACATCCTGACTGTGGAACAAATCCTGACTGTAGAACACATCCTGACTTTAGAACACAACCTGACTGTGGAACACATCCTGACTATAGAACACATCCTGATTGTAGAACATATCCTGACTGTGGAACAAATCCTGACTGGGGAACACATCCTGACTGTAGAACACATCCTGACTGTGGAACACATCCTGACTGTAGAACTCATCCTGACTGTAGAACACATCCTGACTGTGGAACACATCCTGACTGTGGAACATATCCTGACTGTGGATCACATCATGACTGTGGAACACATCCTGACTGTAGAACACATCCTGACTTTAGAACACATCCTGACTGTGGAACAAATCCTGACTGTAGAACACATCCTGACTTTAGAACACAACCTGACTGTGGAACACATCCTGACTCTAGAACACATCCTGATTGTAGAACATATCCTGACTGTGGAACAAATCCTGACTGGAGAACACATCCTGACTGTCGAACACATCCTGACTGTGGAACACATCCTGACTGTAGAACACATCCTGACTGTAGAACAAATCCTGACTGTAGAACACATCCTGACTGTGGAACACATCCTGACTATGGAACACATCCTGATTGTCGAACATATCCTGACGGTAGAACAAATCCGTACTGTCGAACATGTCCTGACTGTAGAAGACATCCTGACTGTGTATCACATCCTGATTGTAGAACATATCCTGACTGTAGAACACATCCTGACTGTCGAACACATCCTGACTGTGGATCATATCCTGACTGTGGAACACATCCTGACTGTGGAACCCATCCTGAATTTGGAACACGTACTGACTGTGGAACACATCCTGACAGTGGATCATATCCTTACTTTGGAACACGTCCTGACTGTAGAACACATCCTGACAGCAGAACACATCCTGAATGTAGAACACATCCTGATGTCGAACACCTCCTGACTGTGGAACATGTCCTGACAGTGGATCACATCCTGACTGTGGATCACATCCTGACTGTGGATCACATCCTGACTGTGGAACACATCCTGACTGAGGATCACATCCTGACTGTGGATCACATCATGACTGTGGAACACATCCTGACTGTGGACCACATCCTGACTGCAGAACAAACCCTGACTGAGACACATATCCTGACTGTGGATCACATCCTGACTGTGGAACACATCCTGACTGGAGAACACATCCTGACAGTCGAACACATCCTGACTGTGGAACACATCCTGACTGTGGAATACATCCTGACTGTAGAACACATTCTGACTGTCGAACACATCCTGACTGTAGAACACATCCTGACTCTGGAACATATCCTGATTGTGGATCACATCCTGACTGTAGAACACATCCTGACTGTGGAACATATCCTGACTGTGGATCACATCCATGCCGTAGAACACATCCTGACTGTGGAACATATCCTGACTGTGGATCACATCCTGACTGTGGATCACATCCTGAATGTGGAACATATCCTGATTATAGAACACATCCTGACTGTGGAACACCTCCTGACTGTCGAACACATCCTGACTGTGGAACACATCCTGACTGTAGATCACATCCTGTCTGTGGAACATATCCTGACTGTAGAACACATCCTGACTGTAGAACATATCCTGACTGTGGAACACATCCTGACTGTCGCACACATCCTGACTGTGGATCACATCCTGACTGTGGATCACATTCTGACTGTGGAACACATCCTGACTGTAGAACACATCCTGACTGTAGAACACATCCTGACTGTGGATCACATCCTGACTGTAGAACAAATCCTGACTTTCGAACACATCCTGACTGTGGAACAAATCCTGACTGTGGAACACATCCTGACTGTGGAACATATCCTGACTGTGGAACACATCCTGACTGTAGAACAAAGACTGACTGTAGAATACATCCTGACTGTGGAACACATCCTTACTGTAGAACACATCCTGACTGTGGAATATATCCTGAATGTAGAACACATCCCGACTGTAGAACACACATCCTGATTGTCGAAGACATCCTGACTGTAGAACACATCCTGAATGTGGAACACATCCTGACAGTAGAACACATCCTGACTGTAGAACACATCCTGATGTCGAACACCTGCTGACTGTAGAACATATCCTGACAGTGGATCACATCCTGACTGTGGATCACATCCTGACTGTGGAACACATCCTGACTGTGGAACACATCCTGACAATGGATCACATCCTTACTGTGGAACACATCCTGACTGTGGAACATATCCTGACAGTGGATCACATCCTGACTGTAGAACACATCCTGACCGTGGAACACATCCTGACTGTTGAACACATCCTGACTGTGGATTAAATCCTGACTGTGGAACACATCCTGACTGTGGAACACATCTTGACTGTGGATCACATCCTGAATGTGGAACACATCCTGACTGCAGAACACATCGTGACTGTAGAACACATCCTGACTGTGGATCACATCCTGACTGTAGAACACATGCTGACTGCAGAACACATCCTGATTGTAGAACATATCCTGACTGTAGAAGACATCCTGACTGTGGATCACATCCTGACTGTAGAACACATCCCGACTGTGGAATATTCCTGCCTGTAGATCACATCCTGACTGTAGAACACATCCTGACTCGAGAACATATCCTGACCGTGGATCATATCCTGATTGTGGAACACATCCTGACTGTGGAACATATCCTGACTGTGGAACACATCCTGAATTTGGAACACATCGTGACTGTGGAACACATCCTGACAGTGGATCATATCCTGACTGTGGAACACATCCTGACAGTAGAACAGATCCTGACTGTAGAATATATCCTGACAGTAGAACACATCCTGACTGTTGAACACATCCTGACTGCAGAACACATCCTGACAGTAGAACACATCCTGACTGTGGAACACATCCTGACTGTGGAACACATCCTAACTGGAGAACGCATCCTGACCATGGAACACCTCCTGACTGTAGAACACATCCTGACTGTCGAACACATCCTGACTGTGGATCATATCCTGACTGTGGAACACATCCTGACTTTCGAACACATCCTGACTGTAGATCACATCCTGACTGCGGAACACATCCTGACTGTGGAACACATCCTGACTGTAGAACAAATCCTGACTTTCGAACACATCCTGACTGTAGATCACATCCTGACTGCGGAACACATCCTGACTGCAGAACACTTCCTGATTGTAGAACATATCCTGACTATGGAACACATCCTGACTGTAGAACAAAGCCTGACTGTAGAACACATCCTGACTGTGGAACAAATCCTGACTGTGGAACACATCCTGACTGTGGAACACACCTTGACTGTAGAACAAAGCCTGACTGTAGAACACATTCTGACTGTGGTACACATCATTACTGTAGAACACATCCTGACTGTGGAACACATCCTGACAGTAGAACACATCCTGACTGTAGAACACCTCCTGATGTCGAACACCTGCTGACTGTGGAACATATCCTGACAGTGGATCACATCCTGACTGGGGATCACATCCTGACTGTGGAACACATCCTGACTGTGGAACACATCCTGACAATGGATCACATCTTTACTGTGGAACACATCCTGACTGTGGAACGTATCCTGACAGTGGATCACATCCTGACTGTAGAACACATCCTGACCGTGGAACACATCCTGACTGTAGAACACATCCTGACTGTGGATCACATCCTGAATGTGGAACAAATCCTGACTGTAGAACACATCTTGACTGTAGATCACATCCTGACTGCGGAACACATCCTGACTGCGGAACACATCCTGACTGCAGAACACATCGTGACTGTAGAACACATCCTGACTGTGGATCACATCCTGATTGTAGAACACATGCAGACTGCAGAACACATCCTGACTGTGGATCACATCCTGACTGTAGAACACATCCTGACTGTGGAAAACATCCTGACTCTAGAACATATCCTGACTGTGGATCATATCCTGATTGTGGAACACATCCTGAATGTGGAACATATCCTGACAGTGGATCATATCCTGACGTTGGAACACATCCTGACTGTAGAACACATCCTGACTGTAGAATATATCCTGACATAAGAACACATTCTGACTGTTGAACACATCCTGACTGCAGAACACATCCTGACAGTAGAACACATCCTGACTGTGGAACACATCCTGACTGTGGAACACATCCTAACTGGAGAACACATCCTGACTGTGGAACACATCCTGACTGTAGAACACATCTTGACTGTAGATCACATCCTGACTGTGGATCACATCCTGACTGTGGATCACATCCTGACTGTGGAACACATCCTGACTGAGGATCACATCCTGACTGTGGATCACATCATGACTGTGGAACACATCCTGACTGTGGACCACATCCTGACTGCAGAACAAACCCTGACTGAGACACATATCCTGACTGTGGATCACATCCTGACTGTGGAACACATCCTGACTGGAGAACACATCCTGACAGTCGAACACATCCTGACTGTGGAACACATCCTGACTGTGGAATACATCCTGACTGTAGAACACATTCTGACTGTCGAACACATCCTGACTGTAGAACACATCCTGACTCTGGAACATATCCTGATTGTGGATCACATCCTGACTGTAGAACACATCCTGACTGTGGAACATATCCTGACTGTGGATCACATCCATGCCGTAGAACACATCCTGACTGTGGAACATATCCTGACTGTGGATCACATCCTGACTGTGGATCACATCCTGAATGTGGAACATATCCTGAATATAGAACACATCCTGACTGTGGAACACCTCCTGACTGTCGAACACATCCTGACTGTGGAACACATCCTGACTGTAGATCACATCCTGTCTGTGGAACATATCCTGACTGTAGAACACATCCTGACTGTAGAACATATCCTGACTGTGGAACACATCCTGACTGTCGCACACATCCTGACTGTGGAACACATCCTGACTGTGGATCACATCCTGACTGTGGATCACATTCTGACTGTGGAACACATCCTGACTGTAGAACACATCCTGACTGTAGAACACATCCTGACTGTAGAACAAATCCTGACTTTCGAACACATCCTGACTGTGGAACAAATCCTGACTGTGGAACACATCCTGACTGTGGAACATATCCTGACTGTGGAACACATCCTGACTGTAGAACAAAGACTGACTGTAGAATACATCCTGACTGTGGAACACATCCTTACTGTAGAACACATCCTGACTGTGGAATATATCCTGAATGTAGAACACATCCCGACTGTAGAACACACATCCTGATTGTCGAAGACATCCTGACTGTAGAACACATCCTGAATGTGGAACACATCCTGACAGTAGAACACATCCTGACTGTAGAACACATCCTGATGTCGAACACCTGCTGACTGTAGAACATATCCTGACAGTGGATCACATCCTGACTGTGGAACACATCCTGACTGTGGAACACATCCTGACAATGGATCACATCCTTACTGTGGAACACATCCTGACTGTGGAACATATCCTGACAGTGGATCACATCCTGACTGTAGAACACATCCTGACCGTGGAACACATCCTGACTGTCGAACACATCCTGACTGTGGATTAAATCCTGACTGTGGAACACATCCTGACTGTGGAACACATCCTGACTGTGGAACACATCTTGACTGTGGATCACATCCTGAATGTGGAACACATCCTGACTGCAGAACACATCGTGACTGTAGAACACATCCTGACTGTGGATCACATCCTGAATGTGGAACACATCCTGACTGCAGAACACATCCTGACTGTGAATCACATCCTGAATGTGGAACACATCCTGACTGCAGAACACATCGTGACTGTAGAACACATCCTGACTGTGGATCACATCCTGAATGTGGAACACATCCTGACTGTGGATCACATCCTGAATGTGGAACACATCCTGACTGCAGAACACATCGTGACTGTAGAACACATCCTGACTGTGGATCACATCCTGACTGTAGAACACATGCTGACTGCAGAACACATCCTGATTGTAGAACATATCCTGACTGTAGAAGACATCCTGACTGTGGATCACATCCTGACTGTAGAACACATCCCGACTGTGGAATATTCCTGCCTGTAGATCACATCCTGACTGTAGAACACATCCTGACTCTAGAACATATCCTGACCGTGGATCATATCCTGATTGTGGAACACATCCTGACTGTGGAACATATCCTGACTGTGGAACACATCCTGAATTTGGAACACATCGTGACTGTGGAACACATCCTGACAGTGGATCATATCCTGACTGTGGAACACATCCTGACAGTAGAACAGATCCTGACTGTAGAATATATCCTGACAGTAGAACACATCCTGACTGTTGAACACATCCTGACTGCAGAACACATCCTGACAGTAGAACACATCCTGACTGTGGAACACATCCTGACTGTGGAACACATCCTAACTGGAGAACGCATCCTGACCATGGAACACCTCCTGACTGTCGAACACATCCTGACTGTGGATCATATCCTGACTGTGGAACACATCATTACTGTGGAAGACATCCTGACTGTGGAACACATCCTGACTGTAGAACAAATCCTGACTTTCGAACGCATCCTGACTGTAGATCACATCCTGACTGCGGAACACATCCTGACTGCAGAACACTTCCTGACTGCAGAACACATCGTGACTGTAGAACACATCCTGACTGTGGATCACATCCTGATTGTAGAACACATGCAGACTGCAGAACACATCCTGACTGTGGATCACATCCTGACTGTAGAACACATCCTGACTGTGGAAAACATCCTGACTCTAGAACATATCCTGACTGTGGATCATATCCTGATTGTGGAACACATCCTGAATGTGGAACATATCCTGACAGTGGATCATATCCTGACGTTGGAACACATCCTGACTGTTGAACACATCCTGACTGCAGAACACATCCTGACAGTAGAACACATCCTGACTGTGGAACACATCCTAACTGGAGAACACATCCTGACTGTGGAACACATCCTGACTGTAGAACACATCTTGACTGTAGATCACATCCTGACTGTGGATCACATCCTGACTGTGGATCACATCCTGACTGTGGAACACATCCTGACTGAGGATCACATCCTGACTGTGGATCACATCATGACTGTGGAACACATCCTGACTGTGGACCACATCCTGACTGCAGAACAAACCCTGACTGAGACACATATCCTGACTGTGGATCACATCCTGACTGTGGAACACATCCTGACTGGAGAACACATCCTGACAGTCGAACACATCCTGACTGTGGAACACATCCTGACTGTGGAATACATCCTGACTGTAGAACACATTCTGACTGTCGAACACATCCTGACTGTAGAACACATCCTGACTCTGGAACATATCCTGATTGTGGATCACATCCTGACTGTAGAACACATCCTGACTGTGGAACATATCCTGACTGTGGATCACATCCATGCCGTAGAACACATCCTGACTGTGGAACATATCCTGACTGTGGATCACATCCTGACTGTGGATCACATCCTGAATGTGGAACATATCCTGAATATAGAACACATCCTGACTGTGGAACACCTCCTGACTGTCGAACACATCCTGACTGTGGAACACATCCTGACTGTAGATCACATCCTGTCTGTGGAACATATCCTGACTGTAGAACACATCCTGACTGTAGAACATATCCTGACTGTGGAACACATCCTGACTGTCGCACACATCCTGACTGTGGAACACATCCTGACTGTGGATCACATCCTGACTGTGGATCACATTCTGACTGTGGAACACATCCTGACTGTAGAACACATCCTGACTGTAGAACACATCCTGACTGTAGAACAAATCCTGACTTTCGAACACATCCTGACTGTGGAACAAATCCTGACTGTGGAACACATCCTGACTGTGGAACATATCCTGACTGTGGAACACATCCTGACTGTAGAACAAAGACTGACTGTAGAATACATCCTGACTGTGGAACACATCCTTACTGTAGAACACATCCTGACTGTGGAATATATCCTGAATGTAGAACACATCCCGACTGTAGAACACACATCCTGATTGTCGAAGACATCCTGACTGTAGAACACATCCTGAATGTGGAACACATCCTGACAGTAGAACACATCCTGACTGTAGAACACATCCTGATGTCGAACACCTGCTGACTGTAGAACATATCCTGACAGTGGATCACATCCTGACTGTGGAACACATCCTGACTGTGGAACACATCCTGACAATGGATCACATCCTTACTGTGGAACACATCCTGACTGTGGAACATATCCTGACAGTGGATCACATCCTGACTGTAGAACACATCCTGACCGTGGAACACATCCTGACTGTCGAACACATCCTGACTGTGGATTAAATCCTGACTGTGGAACACATCCTGACTGTGGAACACATCTTGACTGTGGATCACATCCTGAATGTGGAACACATCCTGACTGCAGAACACATCGTGACTGTAGAACACATCCTGACTGTGGATCACATCCTGAATGTGGAACACATCCTGACTGCAGAACACATCGTGACTGTAGAACACATCCTGACTGTGAATCACATCCTGAATGTGGAACACATCCTGACTGCAGAACACATCGTGACTGTAGAACACATCCTGACTGTGGATCACATCCTGAATGTGGAACACATCCTGACTGTGGATCACATCCTGAATGTGGAACACATCCTGACTGCAGAACACATCGTGACTGTAGAACACATCCTGACTGTGGATCACATCCTGACTGTAGAACACATGCTGACTGCAGAACACATCCTGATTGTAGAACATATCCTGACTGTAGAAGACATCCTGACTGTGGATCACATCCTGACTGTAGAACACATCCCGACTGTGGAATATTCCTGCCTGTAGATCACATCCTGACTGTAGAACACATCCTGACTCTAGAACATATCCTGACCGTGGATCATATCCTGATTGTGGAACACATCCTGACTGTGGAACATATCCTGACTGTGGAACACATCCTGAATTTGGAACACATCGTGACTGTGGAACACATCCTGACAGTGGATCATATCCTGACTGTGGAACACATCCTGACAGTAGAACAGATCCTGACTGTAGAATATATCCTGACAGTAGAACACATCCTGACTGTTGAACACATCCTGACTGCAGAACACATCCTGACAGTAGAACACATCCTGACTGTGGAACACATCCTGACTGTGGAACACATCCTAACTGGAGAACGCATCCTGACCATGGAACACCTCCTGACTGTCGAACACATCCTGACTGTGGATCATATCCTGACTGTGGAACACATCATTACTGTGGAAGACATCCTGACTGTGGAACACATCCTGACTGTAGAACAAATCCTGACTTTCGAACACATCCTGACTGTAGATCACATCCTGACTGCGGAACACATCCTGACTGCAGAACACTTCCTGATTGTAGAACATATCCTGACTATGGAACACATCCTGACTGTAGAACAAAGCCTGACTGTAGAACACATCCTGACTGTGGAACAAATCCTGACTGTGGAACACATCCTGACTGTGGAACACACCCTGACTGTAGAACAAAGCCTGACTGTAGAACACATCCTGACTGTGGTACACATCATTACTGTAGAACACATCCTGACTGTGGAACACATCCTGACAGTAGAACACATCCTGACTGTAGAACACCTCCTGATGTCGAACACCTGCTGACTGTGGAACATATCCTGACAGTGGATCACATCCTGACTGGGGATCACATCCTGACTGTGGAACACATCCTGACTGTGGAACACATCCTGACAATGGATCACATCTTTACTGTGGAACACATCCTGACTGTGGAACGTATCCTGACAGTGGATCACATCCTGATTGTAGAACACATCCTGACCGTGGAACACATCCTGACTGTAGAACACATCCTGACTGTGGATCACATCCTGAATGTGGAACAAATCCTGACTGTAGAACACATCTTGACTGTAGATCACATCCTGACTGCGGAACACATCCTGACTGCGGAACACATCCTGACTGCAGAACACATCGTGACTGTAGAACACATCCTGACTGTGGATCACATCCTGATTGTAGAACACATGCAGACTGCAGAACACATCCTGACTGTGGATCACATCCTGACTGTAGAACACATCCTGACTGTGGAAAACATCCTGACTCTAGAACATATCCTGACTGTGGATCATATCCTGATTGTGGAACACATCCTGAATGTGGAACATATCCTGACAGTGGATCATATCCTGACGTTGGAACACATCCTGACTGTAGAACACATCCTGACTGTAGAATATATCCTGACAGTAGAACACATTCTGACTGTTGAACACATCCTGACTGCAGAACACATCCTGACAGTAGAACACATCCTGACTGTGGAACACATCCTGACTGTGGAACACATCCTAACTGGAGAACACATCCTGACTGTGGAACACATCCTGACTGTAGAACACATCTTGACTGTAGATCACATCCTGACTGTGGATCACATCCTGACTGTGGATCACATCCTGACTGTGGAACACATCCTGACTGAGGATCACATCCTGACTGTGGATCACATCATGACTGTGGAACACATCCTGACTGTGGACCACATCCTGACTGCAGAACAAACCCTGACTGAGACACATATCCTGACTGTGGATCACATCCTGACTGTGGAACACATCCTGACTGGAGAACACATCCTGACAGTCGAACACATCCTGACTGTGGAACACATCCTGACTGTGGAATACATCCTGACTGTAGAACACATTCTGACTGTCGAACACATCCTGACTGTAGAACACATCCTGACTCTGGAACATATCCTGATTGTGGATCACATCCTGACTGTAGAACACATCCTGACTGTGGAACATATCCTGACTGTGGATCACATCCATGCCGTAGAACACATCCTGACTGTGGAACATATCCTGACTGTGGATCACATCCTGACTGTGGATCACATCCTGAATGTGGAACATATCCTGATTATAGAACACATCCTGACTGTGGAACACCTCCTGACTGTCGAACACATCCTGACTGTGGAACACATCCTGACTGTAGATCACATCCTGTCTGTGGAACATATCCTGACTGTAGAACACATCCTGACTGTAGAACATATCCTGACTGTGGAACACATCCTGACTGTCGCACACATCCTGACTGTGGAACACATCCTGACTGTGGATCACATCCTGACTGTGGTTCACATTCTGACTGTGGAACACATCCTGACTGTAGAACACATCCTGACTGTGGATCACATCCTGACTGTAGAACAAATCCTGACTTTCGAACACATCCTGACTGTGGAACAAATCCTGACTGTGGAACACATCCTGACTGTGGAACATATCCTGACTGTGGAACACATCCTGACTGTAGAACAAAGACTGACTGTAGAATACATCCTGACTGTGGAACACATCCTTACTGTAGAACACATCCTGACTGTGGAATATATCCTGAATGTAGAACACATCCCGACTGTAGAACACACATCCTGATTGTCGAAGACATCCTGACTGTAGAACACATCCTGAATGTGGAACACATCCTGACAGTAGAACACATCCTGACTGTAGAACACATCCTGATGTCGAACACCTGCTGACTGTAGAACATATCCTGACAGTGGATCACATCCTGACTGTGGATCACATCCTGACTGTGGAACACATCCTGACTGTGGAACACATCCTGACAATGGATCACATCCTTACTGTGGAACACATCCTGACTGTGGAACATATCCTGACAGTGGATCACATCCTGACTGTAGAACACATCCTGACCGTGGAACACATCCTGACTGTCGAACACATCCTGACTGTGGATTAAATCCTGACTGTGGAACACATCCTGACTGTGGAACACATCTTGACTGTGGATCACATCCTGAATGTGGAACACATCCTGACTGCAGAACACATGCTGACTGCAGAACACATCCTGATTGTAGAACATATCCTGACTGTAGAAGACATCCTGACTGTGGATCACATCCTGACTGTAGAACACATCCCGACTGTGGAATATTCCTGCCTGTAGATCACATCCTGACTGTAGAACACATCCTGACTCTAGAACATATCCTGACCGTGGATCATATCCTGATTGTGGAACACATCCTGACTGTGGATCACATCCTGAATTTGGAACACATCGTGACTGTGGAACACATCCTGACAGTGGATCATATCCTGACTGTGGAACACATCCTGACAGTAGAACAGATCCTGACTGTAGAATATATCCTGACAGTAGAACACATCCTGACTGTTGAACACATCCTGACTGCAGAACACATCCTGACAGTAGAACACATCCTGACTGTGGAACACATCCTGACTGTGGAACACATCCTGACAATGGATCACATCCTGACTGTGGAACAGATCCTGACTGTAGAATATATCCTGACAGTAGAACACATCCTGACTGTTGAACACATCCTGACTGTGGAACACATCCTGACTGTGGAACACATCCTGACAATGGATCACATCCTGACTGTGGAACAGATCCTGACTGTAGAATATATCCTGACAGTAGAACACATCCTGACAGTAGAACAGATCCTGACTGTAGAATATATCCTGACAGTAGAACACATCCTGACTGTTGAACACATCCTGACTGCAGAACACATCCTGACAGTAGAACACATCCTGACTGTGGAACACATCCTGACTGTGGAACATATCCTGACTGTGGAACACATCTTGACTGTGGATCACATCCTGAATGTGGAACACATCCTGACTGCAGAACACATCGTGACTGTAGAACACATCCTGACTGTGGATCACATCCTGAATGTGGAACACATCCTGACTGCAGAACACATCGTGACTGTAGAACACATCCTGACTGTGGATCACATCCTGAATGTGGAACACATCCTGACTGCAGAACACATCGTGACTGTAGAACACATCCTGACTGTGGATCACATCCTGACTGTAGAACACATGCTGACTGCAGAACACATCCTGATTGTAGAACATATCCTGACTGTAGAAGACATCCTGACTGTGGATCACATCCTGACTGTAGAACACATCCCGACTGTGGAATATTCCTGCCTGTAGATCACATCCTGACTGTAGAACACATCCTGACTCTAGAACATATCCTGACCGTGGATCATATCCTGATTGTGGAACACATCCTGACTGTGGAACATATCCTGACTGTGGAACACATCCTGAATTTGGAACACATCGTGACTGTGGAACACATCCTGACAGTGGATCATATCCTGACTGTGGAACACATCCTGACAGTAGAACAGATCCTGACTGTAGAATATATCCTGACAGTAGAACACATCCTGACTGTTGAACACATCCTGACTGCAGAACACATCCTGACAGTAGAACACATCCTGACTGTGGAACACATCCTGACTGTGGAACACATCCTAACTGGAGAACGCATCCTGACCATGGAACACCTCCTGACTGTAGAACACATCCTGACTGTCGAACACATCCTGACTGTGGATCATATCCTGACTGTGGAACACATCATTACTGTGGAAGACATCCTGACTGTGGAACACATCCTGACTGTAGAACAAATCCTGACTTTCGAACACATCCTGACTGTAGATCACATCCTGACTGCGGAACACATCCTGACTGCAGAACACTTCCTGATTGTAGAACATATCCTGACTATGGAACACATCCTGACTGTAGAACAAAGCCTGACTGTAGAACACATCCTGACTGTGGAACAAATCCTGACTGTGGAACACATCCTGACTGTGGAACACACCCTGACTGTAGAACAAAGCCTGACTGTAGAACACATCCTGACTGTGGTACACATCATTACTGTAGAACACATCCTGACTGTGGAACACATCCTGACAGTAGAACACATCCTGACTGTAGAACACCTCCTGATGTCGAACACCTGCTGACTGTG